>NC_142795.1:43568943-43616850 GCF_049724085.1 Artemia sp. Qi Xiang Cuo
TGGTTTTAATCTGCATTGTGCACGCCTTGTTTGATGCATTTAAAGTATTAACGGTATTTTTTATCTTTCCATATCCTTTTACGATAGCTGGTATTTATCACACACCCAGAAAAAAAACAGCCCACGGAAAATAACCCCCACGGAAAATAATCCCTGAGAAAAGGCATGTTAAAATTCTCCCTCCCCCCCCGACAGATATGCTAAAAATGCTCTTCCATTTATACCTACCAAAGCAATGTCTCGTTTTCTTACTACCCCGCCCCTTACTTTTGTAGCGAATAAACAGGGTGTGTTACCATTACAATGGAGGTGTTTGACTTGAGGCATTGTCAAACCCCCCCCCCTTTCACCAATGTCCTAAAAATATTGTTAGGCATTAATTTTGGAAGTAACTCATTTCCATGCTTCCATACCACATAGAATTACGCAAAGCCTGTAAGCACACATGGTTAATTAACAATCATCTCTTTTTTCACGCGAAGCTAATCTTATCAGGGAAGTCTGTGGTTAAGCTGATATCAGAAATCGTGTATAATTATAAAAGTCTTATGTCCTTTTAATGGTGGTTAGCAATTATCAGATAATTAAATAGTTGAATTAAATATGTAAGTCAAGACATAGAGAATTGTACATTAAGGGAATGATAGAAAGTTTACAGTCGTTTTTAGATAAGATACGGAATTTATCAAAAACAGAATTAAGGTTGTGAACAGAGGGGGGCGGAAGGATGGGGCTTACTTAACGAAAAAAGAGCGTATTTTCCACTTTTTATCGAGTATAAACAACATATAGGGCCGTTTGTATAGGGGGAGGGGGGTACCCGAATATAGTAGAGGGTGACCACGGAAAACAATTTTATTTTGAAAATAAAAAATGAAAACAGAACTTACATTGCTAATTGTGGCTGCCATGGCTTCCAGTTCATCAATAATTTCATATGTTCTATCCATTGTGTCACAATACTTTCTGATAATTGAATGGGGGCACATGGAGGGCCTTTGGGGCACAGGGAGGGCCTTTGGATGCCTGGGGGACATTTGGGGACCGGTGGGCCTTTGGGTGGCCCGGAGATGGTCTTTGGGGGTCTGGGTGGGCCTTGGGGGGCGCCGGTGGCCCTTTGGGAGCTCGGGGGGACCTTTGGGGACCGGGGTATGGGCTTTGGGGGTCCGGGGAGGGCATTTGGGGGTCTGGGTAGGCCTTTGGGGCTCAGGGAGGGCCTTTGGGTGCCTGGGGGACATTTGGGGACCGATGGAGGGCCTTTGGGACCCCGTTGGTCCTTTGGGAGCTCGATGGGCCTTTGGGGGGCCCGGAGATGGCATTTGGGGGTCTGGGTGGGCCTTTGGGGGCGCCGGTGACCATTTGGGAGCTTGGGGGGCCTTTGAGTGTCCGGGGGCAGTTGGGGACCGATGGAGGGCCTTTGGGACCCCGTTGGTCCTTTGGGAGCTCGATGGGCCTTTGGGGGCCCGGGGATGGCATTTGGGGGTCTGGGTGGGCCTTTGGGGGCGCCGGTGACCCTTTGGGAGCTTGGGGGGCCTTTGAGTGTCCGGGGGGGGGCAGTTGGGGGCCTGGGGGACATTTGGGGACCGGTGGAGGGCCTTTGGGAGCTTGGGGGGTCTTTGAGGACCGGGGGCTTCCTTCGGGGTTGGGGTAGGGGGGTCGGAACCCTTTGGGGTTGTGATAGGGGACCTCACAACACTGTTCAAATGAAACTTGTGTATTATAATGACCACACTCAAAACCTCTTCCAAAATCTCTTCAAAAATCTTCTTTTAAAATGTCTCTAACTGTTTCGCCGAAATAGTTCCACAACCTGTCTAAAACAGTTTCGCCCAAATAATCCCTAAACGCAAATTCAGCGTGTTCCTTTGTTATTGACATCTCTGCGCTAACGCATTTCAAATTAATAGGAAATCTTTTCGCGCGCTAAAACAATTCATCGCTAAGACGTTTCTTGCCTAATTGTTTCCATGGCCTTTGGTTATTAATATCCATTGGAGTTCGACCAAAAGAGTTGTTCCCGAGGCAAAGGACATTAATTATTTGAATCTATTCCTGGAGAAATGTTTCTAGGCGAAAATTTTTAAAGTCTGACAGATGATGTCATTGATTGATTGATCTGTCATGAAAGGGGAAATTAATTTGTTGTTTCTAAGGGGAATTATTGATTCACGATAGGTGAATTGAGGTCGACAGCACAGGTGTTCCAAATTCCGGGAAAGTCATAACATTGCCTAGAGCAACAACAACAAATACTATTTCTGGACACCATGACATTCACGATCGATTACGCAATCAAGTTCTCGGAAATTCACTTCCCCCTCGAGTCCTAGATCAATAACATTGTTCCCGTTAGAATTCAATGCGCATGTGCAACCTTCGCCCCGGAGCTATTACACATAGAAACATCAAATAAATCGACCTTGGAAAAAGAGGTCATTGACCCCATTACGCAATCTGTCTCCCTAGGGAGGCTATGCCCATATTTGGTGTACCGTCAGCATTAAAAATGCCGACAGGACCACGTGGTCCTGTTCGGACTCAATAATGCATCTCTACTAATGTAGAAATATATACCCTGAATTTGCATATATAGGGGGGGCTGAAATTCATTTCCGATAGAAATGATTATTATATTTGTAATCAGCATAAAAAAAGGCATTGAATGGTGTATTCACTTTGTTCCTAACTCAATAATATGATTTGGTATATATTTACCCTTTTTTATTCTCTTTCCCAAACATAATAATCATTTTTTGTTGGAAATGAATTTTACCCCCACCCCTGTACATACCAATTTGGGGTATATATTAGCACATTGGGGGGGGCAAATTTTATTTCTGATATAAATGGGAGGTAAGTTTAATTGGCTGAGAAGGAAACACGTGATCTAACTTTTGCCTGGAAGGTGATAACATTTGGATTGAACAACAACATCAAATACTTTTTCTGAATCATCCATATAACAGACATGACAAACATCAAATAAATCGAACAAAATGCATAACCATCCATGAAACAGACATTAATTGCTGTTGACATCCATAAATGTGACAAAATTCCTGTTTTTTCATTCTCACTGACAAAAACCATTAAACATCCATGAATTGCTGTTGACATCCATAAATGTGACAATGTTCATGTTTTTCAAATTCTCACTGACAAAAACCATAAAACATCCATAATTTGATGTTAACATCCGAGAAAAACATCAAATAAATCGAACAACACACATATCCATCCATGAAAACATCCATAAATGTGACAAAATTCATGGTTTTCCATGTGAGAAAGTTCCTGTTTTTTCATTCTCACTGAGAAAACCATAAACCACGTGGTCATGTCACGATCAATAGGGGCATCTCTACTTACACTGTTCAAATGGAACTTGTGTATTATACTGAACACAGTCAAGAACCGCCCACTGTATTCAATAGACATAGAAACATCAAACCACATATCCATCAACAGAACAGAACTATGAAACAACATCAAACCATCAACGAACAAAACTATGAAACAACATTAAACCATCAACAAACAGAACTATTAAACTACATCAAACCATCAACAAACAGAACTATGAAACAACATCAAACCATCAACAAACAGAACTATGAAACAACATCAAACCATCAACAAACAGAACTATGAAACAACATCAAACCGTCAACAAACAGAACTATGAAAAAAACCCATCAAATCATATAACCAGCAAATAGAACAGAACCATCAAATCATCACACAGGCCTAGAATGAGGTGTGTTCTTGTACCATCAGACTCGATTATAGATAACAGCAGTGGTGCCCCTTGTATGTAAATATGGGGTTCTACTGTTTCTTTAAATTAAACTAGCCTCTCTTTAGCTTTTCCAATTGTTGACACATTTAAGATACCCTATCAATTTTTACCAAAATTGCTTTAGAAGCTCCCCATGGAGCTGGGAAAATTTGATAACGGACCCTTCGTCTATGAGACTGTCAGCCGACATAGAGACTTGAAAAATGACAATTCTGGCATTGAACGTCCTTAAGACAAATACAAATAAAGCTGTATTTAATTTGAACTTAAAAACGGCCAGGAATTACTGTGGATGAATAATTGAAGATTAAACCAAAAAGAAATTAAAATAAATAATCAGATCAAATAAAAAGGCGACAGATACTGATAGGTGAAAGATTAAATCCCAAAATGAGTAAAAATGAAATGAATGCTCAAGTCAATCTTAAAACAAACAGAAAGTACTCCACACAGTATTTTGGCTACTATCCCCATCCCTCCTCTTAACCGTGTACATCAATTTTTAACAGTTTACATCAATTTTTCAAAACATATACTAAAAATAAAAATAAAATAACTATAATAATCAAGTTGACTGATAGGAACTAACAAAAAAAGGAGAGTAGAACTGTCTGATTCTCGAGAAAAAAAACAGCAAATAATTCATAAGATTGGACTTGAATTTTTACTTAGGCTAGAGGAATCCATATGACAATCTATGTGTGAACGTAATCCTCACAATTTTGGGCCGTTGCCACTGGATGCAAGGGGGTTGGTCGGCACTGGAGGTATTGTTATTATACTTTTTGGCTATTCTGAGCGCAATGGCTATCTCAAAATTTCGATCCGGTACCATGTTGCACTCAGGCCAAAATTTACGAATAGGCCAATTAGGCCCGGGTCTAGGGGCGGAATAAATTATCATTGAGCGATTTTTTTTAACAAAAACAGAACTGATGCAACTTATTGTCAAAGTACCAATCTACCTCTGCCGCCGCGTAAATCACAGCTCAGATATCACGAAGCGTGTAAGTGAGCTATTGAGTTTTTATCCCGACGACCTTGAGCCTGTGATTGTAGATGAATACTTACTTTTGAAACCCTTCTAAGTACAAAATACTGCAGAAGAAAAAACAAGCACGAGTCTAACTGACATTACCAGGGTTTTGCGTCATTTTGACGCAGTTGACAACTATCCAAATACTGGCATTGTCTTAAGAATGGTTCTTAGTGTGCCTGCAACAAACTGCACAGAAGAAAGATCCTTTTCCATCCTTCGTCGGGTGAAGAACTACTTCAGGTCATCAATCACCCGGACAGATTAAAATGAATACTTAAGTCAAACAGATTGAGATCGTTATCCCTGCTCTCTATTGAGGGAAGGCTGACTCAAGAGATGCCGTACGATGATATCATAGATACCTTCGCACGAAACAAAGTAAGGAGGAAGACTTATCAATTGGCTTTGAAGATAAATAGTCCTACTTACAAAATAATGAATAATGCATACATGTATTTATGTGTTTCTATCTGCCTTTGAATTAAACTTATTTCCAACACCTCGTTGGTTTATTTCATTTACCTAACACCCCCAATGGACAAATATTTGATTCTAAGATTATAATCATCTGATGTACTGTCGCAATAAAATAGAAATTGTCATCATAAAGGTTATTTTCTTAAGGAAAATTGACCCTTCCTCCTATGGTATGAATATGAAGCGGAAAAAACGCTTGGCCGTAGAAGCGTCAAAGCTTTAAACCCGGCCCTGGTCGAACTCAGAGTGTGATCGGGGTCAAAAGGTATGGGAGAAGGAGAGTTGTTTTTCGATCTTTTTTAGATCCTTCAGAGGTTTTAAAAGCGTGGCAGCCATTTTCTTGTTTGCGTTAAGTTCTGTTCTTTTGAAGTCGACTTAAGTTTTCATTTTAATTTCTATTCGTTTTAGGTTTCATCTATTCATTCGTAGTAGCGTCTATCATTATCAAGTTTGATGCGAATACTCGTTTATTTTCTGTTCGTTTTAGGCTTCATTTATTTGTTCTCGTAATTTCTGGTCCTTTTATGTTTGACTTGTAATATAACTTTATTTCTGTTCAGTTTATGTTTTTATATTGTTCTTCGCTATTCTTTGACTTTGTTTTGGAAAATGTTTTCCAAATTAACAAAAACAAAAAAGTTACACTCGCTCATTTGGTTCTGTTTTGTACCTAAACATGAGTTATCTTCTGAATAGATCGAGCCGAATTGAAAGAATTAATCTGCAATTCCTATAAATATTTTCAATTAATTGTCTTACAGAATTAGCTTTGCAAGGGAAATTCAGCTGCTTGCCTCATACTGCACGGCAGTTTTCCCGTTATGATGAATTGTTCTACCACGAGTTTCTTGCTATGAAAAAGTTTTTGGTCTATCGTTAATGGAGGCTAACGTTTGCTTGTTCTCTATTCTTCTTCTTCTTCCTTTCTTTTTTTTTTAGTGGCTAATAGTTGTAGATACCGGCAATAACGTTCTTTTACATCATTTGGAGATAAAACCTATTCAGGTTCCAGGAAGGAATATTGTAAAGTTCGTAGGAGATATTTACTTACTTGAAACCAGAAACTATTGCAGGGTCAATTTTTTCTTTATTTCCAATACAGCTTTCAATTCTAGTAGGAGTTTGAGTGGCATTTGCGTGGTGATCAAGCCCAAGCTTCGTTACAATTGTTTGTTCATCTACTGCGTTTTCCAAATCCTGTTTGTTTCCTAACCTGAAAATAGTCGTTTTATTTATTGTTCCTAACCAGAAAGCACTCCAGTTTATATAACTATTATAATACATGGAGTTTGCAGCTGGAACTCGTAGTGGTGGGAACTTTGCAAAAGACGAAGCAGCACCCAAAGCTTTTTGTTTTGTTTTTCTTGAGTTGTCTTCTCTCGAAGCCTAAACATATAAGATTGGTGATTGCAGTAAGTCGTATAAGGGGTCAAAAAAATTGTTTATTCTGACATATATATGGCGCTTTTATTTATGAGACAATTCAGGACACGCTAAAAATTCCGTTGCCAAGTTGCACAAGTGTTGTACTTGCCTAGGTAAGACAGATTAGAAGAAAAACATATGCCCTTTTGGAATCAGAAAAATCTCACTATTAAAGTTCAGTTTAACTTATGGGTCGTTAGTCGTTCTGAGAGGCCAAAGTTCTTCTATACATAAATAGATTCATCTTTTTTAAATCGGTGATTTAGGGACTAAAAATTTTTACATTTTGCAGTCTTCGGGTCTCCTTTCAACCCTGACGGCGACGGCCTGGATAATTACCCCCCCTTAATGATAATGCTGGTAATGATTATGTGATCAATACCATGGTAGATGATAATCACAACAATTACAAGCAGTGATGATGATGCTTAGGATGAAAGTATTCTTGGTGATAGTAACTAGAGTCATGGCGTTGTTAATGATGAGGGCAAGGATGAATGATGATGGCTAAAACATAAATGGTATAGATGACTATGGGGACCTTTGGGTCCTTTTTTTTCAGATAAAAGCTCTTTTTGTGAATTTGACCTAACTTGTGTTTAATTTCAGTACTTCAACCCAGAGCTTAGCTATTATTCAACATACTTTCGCCCTATTAATATTTTTTCTTGGTTAACTGATTGCGACACGTCTGGAAAGAGTCTGCTAATTAGCTGGCATCTGAAATAAGGCGTGCGAACGATGACAGGTATAAATTTAGCGTACAAAATCCAAGCGTAAATTTTGTACTTCACTTTGAAGGGGCCATTCATTGAATTTGGTCAGAACTAAGGGAACCTCGGTGCGCGGAGGCATGTCGAAAAGTGCTTTGATTTTTAGTTAGTTCTTGACAAGGATGCCGCCCCTCATGACTTATCACTATTTCCAGTGATTTTCTATGTTGCCTAGTGATTTTCTTCTAGATAGTGATTTAAAGTGATTTTTTTGTACAACTAGTGATTTCCTCCTAAATTTAGCGATTTTTCCCGATATAGCGCGTAGATTTATGATTCAATCGAATAAATTATACAAGAAGCTAATTAATAAAAAAAAAATGTAAAATAGTGATTCGCTAGAGCTCCTAATATGTTCAAGATTGGCATTTACGCATATATACCGCCTTTGAAACTTTTGATTTTCCACCATATGTCCACCGTTATCATCAAGATAATAGGGGAGCATAGTAAATCGCAAAATTGCAAAATGTTCGCTACTTCCTGTTTCACAACATTTATTCAGGTCGAATTTTTGTCTTCATATTTATGGGAAGGGGAGAAGTCTCTATAATCTACCAGTTCCAAACTAGATTTTTTTTTTTTTTTTTTTTCTGTTAAAACCTTTGAAAGTGGAGTGAATGGTAGATATGAATACAACCTCTACATCTGCAAATAGAACAGAAATAGAGTCATTGAAATAAGAAAGTAAGTATACATTAAATATAATTTCCTAATAAAACAAGAAATTATTGAAAAAGAATATAGGACTTAGTTCTATTTACAACAGAATTTGTAATATAACTAGCTATATTAAATCGATCGTAGTTTGATGACTGAAGTCCTTTGGGAGTAAGGGGAGGCATCTAGTCTGGGAATTGTCTAATGGTTATAATATTTACTTCTAATGTCCAATCGAAACTCCAATAATACTCCGAATTCTCTTATTAGTAATTGAAATACCTAATAAGCACATATAACGTCCTATTCTTTAAGTTTTTTTTATAACAGTTTGTGGCAAGGAACTGTAAGAATGGAGTGACACGGTTCAATAGTAAATGAAACTCTAGAAACGGAATTTAGATATCAATCAATATTTCATCGGCTCATCATGTTGATTCCAAAAACATAAGATTCATCAAGCTTAGCTTTACCCATTAAAGGCTAAGAAGCTGCGAAAATTTGCCGGATTTTTGAAAGAGGGAAGAAACACCCACTAAAAGTCAAACAATTTTAATTAAAATCCAACCAATTTAATTAGACTTTTTATGACCTGTTCATTTATTCTACAAAGTCTACATACATGGCATGAAAACAAACATAAGCGAAGAACTTTACAGAAGTACTGTACGATAGTGGCGGATCCAGAAGGGGACGAGGGGCGTACGTCCCCCTAACATATTCTAAAGTAGTCTAATTGACTTAATTAAGGCAAGGTTGCGTCAATTAAACTTGCTTCTAACGCAAGTTTATTGGATAAATAGGTATTAATCCAATACCTATACCTATAATATACCTATAATACCTTTACCTATAATAGGTATTATTGGCAAAATAGGTATTTTGCGCCCCCCCCCCCCCCTAAAAAAATCCTGGATCAGCCCCTGCTGCACGAGAGGAACTAACTTTAAGCACTTCAGAAATCCATATATATATTATAATTTCCTAGGTTCTTAGAAACATGCTCTACTATAGTAAAATTTTCCAAGTTCCACTTTCTGGTATTATAAATCTAATTTTTCTGATTCCCGCTTCATAAGGACAAAGCATCATAAATTCCACAAACCCGTGTCCTACATAGGCTTCTAGAATCCAATATCCATTACAAGATAAAACTGATCCACACTGCATTACAATTAGGTAGCATGTTCCCGTTTTAAGACTTTCCTTCAAAAGTTTGCAGATCTTCCACCGAAAGCCACATGGGCTTGAGTAATTTTTTTTCGTGAAGATAAAAGTTTATTTTCAATTGTACACCAAGGATTTTGTCATTTGACGCCGTTTCTGCTCGCTACTGTTGCTGTTCGTTACATTGTTGCATACAGTCGTCCTAAGAAAAGTGATTAGGCAGGTCACGCTTGTTCGCACCGTGATATAGGACAGTTGTTATGAGTAGCCTATTATCTTTATTTTAAAACTTAAATTTATTGTAAACTCTTCACCTTGTTATTATGTCCCACGAAACTTTAATTGCATGAGATAGGATCCTCGTATAATTGTAAAATTTCTAATGAAAGGTTTAAAACCCTTTAGATAAGCTAAAGTTTAGCGATGACATTGGAAATGTAAACAAAGTATGCACATTTTTTATGAAGGTTGTGTTTTATTGTATTTGTGAGCGAGAAGATCAGTATTAAACTTTTGAGGACATAATTTTTTTTTTAATATTATAAGTATAGACAAAATTGGAAAAAATGTTAGCAGAGGCATGTTTAATGGGAAAAATTGTAAGTACTTTTTCCTTAAGGAATTAGCTAAGTTTGAATTTGGTGCACCAGCTGTTCTTTCCGAAAGGGATAGCTTCGAATTGTTTTGAAGGCTCAAGAATTAATATAGTATAAAAATGATATCTATTGAAAATGATTATGAAAATCAGACAAAACTGTATAAGGTTAAAAAACGGTTTAACCCTTTCGGGACCGACGGGATTTACAGGTCCCGACTGAATAAAAGCTGGATTTGGCATCTCGGATTGAAAATAATGAGATATTATAGTTGCTGTCCAATACTCCTTTCAGAGACGATTAGATTAATACGTCATTCACCTGTAAAAATTGGATACAAATTGTGTGACCTAATCAGTAAATTTGTCATACGTACCAAAGTTAGACAGGAAAATATCTTATTTTACAAATAAGTATTTTGGCTGTTGTGATATAGGTAGGTAAATGCGATTTTTTTTTTCCCCATTTAATAAAAGCTGATTTATAGTGTGCGTTACATGAAGTCGGGTCATTTTTCCTAGGGTTTGGGATAACAGAACTATATTGTTCTGGGACCACAAGGTCCCGTCAGTCAGTAACAGTACTTATTGAGTGAAGTGTGTTTTTGATCTGTTTTTGCGCAATTAGTGACATAAGATCTTTTAAAACTAGCTTATATATAGCAAGATACCTGAGCAATAGTAGATGGGGCAGAGGGGAACGCACCATGCATTTGTCTGTCCCCTTAGATCAGTGGTGGATCCAGGGTTTTTTTTTGGGGGGGGGGGCTCAAAATAGGTTGATACGACAAACTTGCATTAGCATTAGGAGCAAGTTTAATTAACGGAAACCAGCGTTTATTAAGTAAATTACACTACTTTAGATCATTTTAGGGGGGCACGCGCCCCCCTCTCTTGAATCCGTCACTGCTTTAGATTTTTATTGTTACCTTTTTTGTATCTTCTTGGAAAAATTATCTTTCTTGGCATTTCATTTCTTAGAAATATATTGGGCCCCTTTTCCCTCCTCAATTTTCATGAGTCTGCCATTTTGCAGGAGAATCCTTTGCTTAGAAAATCTTGTTTTTTATTTTATAATTTATTAATATTGTTTTTAATAACTTTTTCGTCTTTATTATTATTTCCCTATATTATTTTGTTGTTTACTGCTGCACTTTTTATATTTATTCATTATTTCTTCATTTTTAATGTTTAGATATATTTACATATTATTATTTATTAAGCTTATTTTTTTATATTAATATTTCCCTATATATTCTCTATCTTATTAATGTCATTTATTAATCTTATTTCTTAAAATCAATTTACAATATCATCCATTACCTTACCTTAATTGTTGTGTACATTATTAAAAGGGTTTCTTATCTTGTACAAGATAGACTGGTCGAACCTGTATGCATCCCTTGTGTTAGTTATAGAATGTCTTTTTTTAGAACATGAAGAAGAAAATAGCCGCAGAAAATCTTTCAACTTTACTAGACGAATAACCTTCTGACTATGACTCGGACACAGATTTAGAGTCAGATTGCGGCCTGTCTGCTGATTAAGGCGTCTTTCTTGAGTCTGGTCTGAGCTTTGAAGTGCTGGATGCGGTTTTAGTATCAGATACTAGTTGTGAAGAACGAAAAGGAAATACAGCAGCACCGAAATCCAAATTATTCCAAAACTGCTGAGCTCAAACCATACCAATGGCAAGTCCAGTTGGTACTAAGTTTGTTAGGAGCCCTGCAAAGCTTACCGTAAGAGCTGTTAGATCTTCAGCTGTCTCATTAACCTCTTCTATTGCCATGAAAACTGCAAACGAAAATTCTTCTTTCGATATGCTTTTACCCAAATGGAAGAATTTTGGCAGCCCCAACTATCGGAACGTTTTCAGAAGAAAGTGGACCAAAATGTGACTTTTTTGATGATTGTAGCACACCAACAGACTTCTTCCTTCGGTTGTGGAACAGGAAGTTACTAGATCAGATTGTTGAGCAAACTAACCTGTACTCCCAGCAAAAGATAGATAAATTAGCTTCTGCCACGATCTTCAAGACCATAACTGTGACTGAACTCTTGGGTTTCCTAGGCATCAACATAATCATGTCATACCATACAGTCCCAGACATGAAAATGTACTGGGAGAGCTCTGACGATGTACAGGTCCCAGCTATATGTAAGAGCATGACTAGAAACAGATTTTGCCAAATTCGACGATTTATCCATCTCAATGACAACCATGCAATACCCGAAGGGCGTAAGGACAAGCTATTCAAGATTCGACCGTTGATTGAAAAGCTGAACATACAGTTCTCAGGTGCTTGGAATGAGGCAGAGGCTCTCTCACTTGATGAGAGTATGATATTATTTAAGGGTAGATCCACTATGAAGCAATATAACCCTATGAAACCCATAAAGCGAGGATATAAAATCTGGTGCATTGCATGTATATCTGGCTACATTTACAGATTTGAAATCTATCAAGGAAAGAAAGAAGAAGCATCCGTACAGGCGCAATTGGGATTGGGAGGGAGAGTAGTTGTCGAGTTAACTGCTCCCCTCGCGTCCAAACACCACATGGTGTATTTTGACAATTATTTCACTTCGATTGAATTATTGTACTACTTGAAAAAAAGGTATTCGTGCGTGTGGGACAATAAGGAACACAAGAAAGCACTTCCCTGAGCTTATAGAGGACAAGAAGATGGAGAGAGGTGATTCAGATGGGCGAGTTTTTCAGCGAGAAATTGCTGCATTAAAGTGGAGAGACAATAAAAGCGTCTTTTTGGCATCCAATTGGCACTCAACTGAGATGACGACAATTACTAGGAAGAAAAAGGATGGAACCAAATTGACCTTATCTTGTCCAAAAATGGTCAGCGATTATAACAAATACATGGGAGGGGTCGATCAGGCTGACATGTTGCGTGGAATTTACGGATACAATCAAAAGTGCTATAAGTGGTGGCATAGGTTGTTCTTTGGTCTCTTGGACATGACCATCACAAACTCATATGCTTCTTATCAAGTAATGAAGCCAGAAGGGGAAAAAATCCCACTGATAGACTTTAGAAGAAGATTAGCCTGAGGCCTAATAAAGTCATCCTTGAAGCCACCTATTGAAACGACAAGGGGACGCCCTCGTTACGGATCTCCTGTAGTGACTGATAAAAATCAGAATACGAAAAGAAGGAAGGGAGCTTTCAGTGTACCGGATGATGTTCGTCTAGGGAATGTTGGAACACATTTACCAGTCTGGTCAGCTGAACGCTCCAGGTCTCGTTGTGAAATCTGCGCAAGTAAAAAGAAGGAATCTCGTCCGAACGGTTTTTCTATGCTGCAACAAGGAAAAAATCTGCTTTCTTGAGTATTACACAAAGTGAAGTTAAAATGTTTGAATAAATAATAATTTTGGATGATAAGCTGTTGTAAAGCATCAGTCTTTTAATACAATAATAATTTTCAGAAAATTTGTTTTTGGTAGCTAATAGACTGACGGGATCTGGAGATCCCATTTCGCTGTGGAATGAATGGTAAGAAATGGGTGTTTAGAAAAATATCTAAAAATAATAAAAAAACACTGTCAACAAGTTTCGAACTGAAAAAAAAAATTTGTCATCAAGAAATAAATGCGGTCCTGAAAGGGTTAAAACCCTTTAGATAAGCTAAAGTTTAGCGATGACATTGGAAATGTAAACAAAGTATGCACATTTTTTATGAAGGTTGTGTTTTATTGTATTTGTGAGCGAGAAGATCAGTATTAAACTTTTGAAGACATAATTTTTTTTTAATATTATAAGTATAGACAAAATTGGAAAAAATGTTAGCAGAGGCATGTTTAATGGGAAAAATTGTAAGTACTTTTTCCTTAAGGAATTAGCTTAGTTTGAATTTGGTGCACCAGCTGTTCTTTCCGAAAGGGATAGCTTCGAATTGTTTTGAAGGCTCAAGAATTAATATAGTATAAAAATGATATCTATTGAAAATGATTATGAAAATCAGACAAAAGTGTATACGGTTAAAAAACGTTTAAGTCCATAGAAAATGTGGCTTAGAAGAGAAAAGGGAATTGTAGGGTATGTCGAAAGTTATGAGATAAGATACATGGAACACGATGAGGAATTCCGAAATTATTAGCATGGCGTAAAATTAGGTCAAAGTATTAGATATACGTAAATTGGTAGGCTAGGGGATACAAAGATAGAGTAATAGGTTAGACTTATAGAGTAGAGAGTGAAATTAAATAATTAGTTAAGTGTTCGGGAAACTGGTAAAAATATGTATGCTTCCAGGGAGTGTAATAAAATAAAACGTTAGGTATGTTATAATCAGATAATGAAAATTCAGTTTGGGAATCTTGGAGATTTGGAGAGTTTCGGGGATTCTGAGAATGATGTGAAATTGGATATAAAAAGGTTAAATTTTGTAGAGAATTTAGAACTTCTTGGATTTTCTGTTTCTTCCCAAGGAATCAGCCCGCTAGCAAATAAGCTTGATTGAATCGGTGCGATATCTAAACAAAAAAATTGTCAGTGAATTACGCAGCTTTATTTTATTTCATACCGTATGTTTTATCTACATTTTGGAAATTAATTTATCCGTAAAATAAGTTATTGATAAGGGGGCTAAGTTTAAGTGGGGTCAAAAATGAGTTAAATTTCTTCTATAATTGAAAAGAGACTTGAGTAATACAAAATCCATTTTTCTTTTTAAATTTATGTTTATGTTAGCTCATTGGACTTTTGTGCCTTGTTAGTCGGAATTGGTAATAAGGGAAGACTCAAACTGGTTCAACTTTCAGTAAAGTTTACCTGTGAATTGTAGTAATGGATAATATGCTCCGAGAGCTTTGCGGTGTTGTAAAAGGGGTGAAGAATTTGGGGTCAAAGGAATTGGGGTCGAGACTAACCATCAAGAAAGATGCAGAGTTCGTAAGTAGTAAGGCCATAGGGAATATCAAGACAGGTTGCATAATGCGACCAAACATGTTATATTAGAAACTACAAAGACGGACTTAATATTAGGGAATACAAAGAAACGTGCAAAGGTTTATGACAGATCTTGGCCGAACACGGAGAATCTAGACTTAATTACCTCAATGAATATGACCAGGGAACCCGTGATTACGTACGTGCCCTCCCCCCCCCGTGCTAACCAAAATATTTTTGAAGAGTTAGCTACTGATGTCTCTCAAATGATGCCGAACAATGGCTCTCTTGACGTAAGTGACTTTATCAGCTGGTTACATATATTAGTTTATGGACTAATTGTGGGAAAACGAGGAGGGGGTGGAGGGGGCACAAAAAACACTATTTCTATTTTACATAAATGAAAATCCTTACTAATATTTTTTTCTTCAAATTTATAACGCAATTACAGTTTCGCAAGGAAAATAGATCACGAACGATAAATTAGCGTCAACCTAAGGGGTTACATACTCCTTGCCACATTTATGTTATAGCGTCTATGAATTCTTCTTTTTAGGCTAAATAATTTTAAATCAACTAGTTGCGTGTATTAAGTCATGTTCTAGTTACAGATAAAAATAGGGAATGGAGGGTGGGGAAAAAAAACCCTATTTCTATTTTACATAAATGAAAATCGTTACTAATCTATTTTCTTCGAGTTTATAAAACAGTTACAATTTCCCAAGGAAAATAGATCACGAACGATAAATTAGCGTCAACCTGAGGGGTCAGATACTCCTTGTTACATTTTATATTTTAGCATTTATTGATTCTTCTTTTTAGGCTTAATAATTTTAAATCAACTAGTTGTGTGTACATTAAGTCATGGGGTAATTTTTGAAAAAAAGAGAGGTAGAGGGGCACAAAAACCATTTTTCTATTTTACATAAATAAAAATCGTTAATTGTCCTTTTTTTCTTCAAGTTTATAAGACACTTGTAATTTCACAAGAAAATAGATCATGAATGGTAAATTAGCATCAACCTAAGGGGTTAGATACTCCTTCTTACATTTTATGTTATAGCATTCATCGATTCTTGTTTTTTAGTCTTAATAATTTCAAATCAGCGAGTTACGTATATTAAGTCCTGGGCTAATTGTAGAAAAATCGGTGGAGGGGCACAAAAAACCCCTATTTCTATTTTACATAAAAAGAAATCCTTAATAATCCTTTTCTTCAACTTTACAATTCACTTGCAATTTCCAAGGAAAATAGATCACGAACGGTAAATTAGTGTCAACCTAAGGCGTTAGACAATCCTTGTTACATTTTAGGTTATACCATTCATCGATTTTTCTTTTTAGGGTTAATACTTTTGAATCAACTAGTTGCGTGTATTAAGTCATGAGCTAATCATAGAAAAAAGAGGGGATGAAGGGGGCACGAAAAAACCCTATTTCTGTTTTACATAAATGAAAATAGTTAATAATCTTCTTTTTTTCAAATTTATAAGACACTTATAATTTCCCAATGAAAATAGATCACGAACGATAAATTAGTGAAAACCTAAGGGGTTAGATATTCCTTCTTATATTTATGTTATAGCATTAAGCGATTCTTCTTTTTTAGTTTTAATGATTTTAAATCACCTAGTTGGGCGTATATTAAGTCATGGGCTAATTGTAGAAAAAAAGAGGGGTTGAGGGGGACAAAAAAAATCTTTTTTACATAAATGAGCATAGAGCTGATTAATTTTTTTTTTGAGTTTATAGAATATTGGATATTCCACATTTAAAATAAATCCTGTTTTTATAGATTAACAATGGTGAATTATCGCCTCTTTCATCAGCTCAAGGAACATTTATTGTCAATGAGCCTACACAGATCCTAACGCCGCCAGTGGATTTTCAGGATAGTGTAGTAATTGATAATGCTTTAGAATGGCAAAGGGACTTCTTAAATGAATGCTTTGGGGATATAGTTAGCATAGAGGATTTAATTTGTGACAAATACATGACTGAGGACCCAGAATGGTCAAATAGGTTTATAAACGAATATATAGGTGATATCACCACAAGTGCATCTAAACCGAGTTCACATGCTACTTCTATTGATGATGATAAACATAAAAATCAAATTTTGCCACAAGACAATGCTTAATGGCTTGATCAGCTATCCCTAAACACACCAGAAGGTATCCTTAGTGAATTGGGGGATTTCAGACCAAGCACCATCCCCACTATTGCAATTGAACAGACTGGTGATGGTACTGAATCGGAAGATTTCATGCGACCCTCCACCCCCACTATTGAGGTTGACCAGAGTAGTGGTGATGATAGTGAAACAACCCCGCCACCAGTAAATACACTACCAGATTTTTTCTTGTCTAACTCTGCCTTGCACCATACTATTGTCTACATAGCCGCTTTCGGTGACCCCTTTAATTCTTTAATGTCAGGGGGTATAGTAACATACCCCCTGGCTATTACAAACTCATACGTGAACAAGATTCAAGCCCTTCTTGAACAACAGCTTGCGGTTGTGGGGAGGCAGGGACAGTTTAAAAGCGCCAATAGTACTAAAAAAATTCTATTTAAATGAAAATGCAAGCGAACTTTATTCGATATATTTGCATACAGATATGCAACCAACTCATCCGCATTTAGAAAATTATGAGGAGGTATTTTTAGATTGGGTTAATATTATCGTAACCAAACTGGATAATAATAATGAGGGGGGTAGGGGGTCGGTTGTTTTATTTATTGAAAATTTAAACGTTAATATTTGTATAGTCAAGAAAGGTTTTATTTTAAGAGGTAGCGGGGAGGGGGAGGGTTCTATAGTTCTAAAATATCATTCAGATTTATAGGGTTGTAGAGGTATACAACGAATCTGTTTCAATGCTAGGCTACAGTGTTTTAATTATGCATTTTTGATTGCGGCATTCCGAACCCTGCGTGAAAATGCATCTAAGAAAAAGTTGGACAAATTGGCAGCTGATGGGGATGGTC
Organism: Artemia sp. Qi Xiang Cuo; assembly: GCF_049724085.1. Classification (NCBI taxonomy): domain Eukaryota; kingdom Metazoa; phylum Arthropoda; class Branchiopoda; order Anostraca; family Artemiidae; genus Artemia; species Artemia sp. Qi Xiang Cuo. The sequence goes on from NC_142795.1 coordinate 43,586,780, forward strand.
CAAAGTTTCCTAAAGTAGATTTATATTGTTTAAATGGTCAATTTCCCGTAACACTAAAAGGGATGGATATTTTTGAGCGAGCAAATGAACATTTAAGGATCGGTGTTACGGTGTTACAGTATGAAACAGAATTTGAGGCGGGGTGAGCGCAGTAATAAAAGGGTGTAATATTTACAGTGAGGGCTCCGTCCCTTGAATCAGTGGATCCTTGGGAATGGCTTCTATACACCCCTCCTTCAGAGATTGAATTGGATATTTTAATCCAGATATGGATATTAGTAGGGTTTTATGTGAGGGTAAAAAACGGGATGGTGTATGCTACTATTGTCTAACATGGCTGTCCAGATATCGGAATGATTTAAAGCTAAAGCATCACATGAAACACTGTAAACGCCATATGTACTAGGCTGTGGAAACAGTTTGCAGATATAGAGCGATCTTTCGTTTTAAGAATTTCAAAAACTTGCTCCTGCAGAGCAACAAGATTTTCCTGGATTGCAAAGCCAAACTCACAGAAGTGTACAATTCGTCAAATCCAAATCGTATTAAGATACATGAAGCCATTGGAGTCTCTTACACTCACTCCCAAATAGACTCTAGTAATACCATGCAAGTGTTAGATATAGTTGAGTTACTGGGTGGGGAAGACTGCCTGCGCACGGCATTGACCAGTCTTATCAAAACAGCAAAAGGTGCAATTTCACACCTGCGCTATACACACTATCCTATGATTCTATCACCAGATGACACATTGACCATTAAAAATCGTAAAATATCTTGGGTTTTTAAGTGAGTATTTGATGATGGTACTGGGGGAAGGGGAGAAAGAGGGAGGTGATCGATCAAGATCATTTATGGCAGGAAATTTCATTGGGAGGGAGTAACTTTAGAGGGGTGGCACATCAATCGTGCAATATAAACGTTAGTCATCAATATTTCGTATCGGTTTGAATACTATGATTTGAAGTTTATTTTACCGGCGTTGGCCCGCATAGCCAAGGGGGCAGTTGTATATGACGCATTGGTAGATGGTTCTTTTTCCTATAATATCATACCCGAATCATCGGAGAAGCTGCTGCTCCTATAATTCCAGTGAACAAAAAGTAGACATGGGTAATACTGGCCTGAATAAATTCCGTTTTTTAGACTGTTATAGTTTTCCCCCAAGTCTTTAAGTCAATTGATTCAGGTACAGAAAAGCGAAAATTTCGATTTTCACCCTCCTGAAACAGCACTTTCCCAATGATGAAATGTATTATTTATTAACTTGTAAGGACATATACACACATGATTAATACAACTCTACCTCGAGGCTAGGTGAGGTTTCATTACCACATATCAAAGCATTTTACAATTCCCTTACGGATAGTCAATGCACCACTGGCGACTATAAATTTGTCAAGAGGGTTTGGGCCAAGGGAGGATGTAAAAAAGGGTGAGATTACTGTAAACTGTGCTTGGCTAGTTATATATTGACTCTTTTTGACAATGTGTGGAAGAACAAGGATAAAATCTATGGGGAATCGGGATTGGATTTAGGGTTTTTATTTTTCCACTCCTCATCTGGTGATGATTCTTAAAATCAGCAAAGAAGAAATAGGTCTGATCACTGAAGTGGATCAGCATCTATTTGTAGAGAGATCAATGAGGAGAGGGTATTTTTTTCACGGGGACCGTATCTTGAAAACTGATCTGACCGGACAGCACACCGATAAAAAGTCAGATGCAGCTTTTTTGGATATGAATTTCCTTTATCCGTCGGTGATGTCTCACTACTGTTTGCCGTGTGGCAATTAAAAATGGCTTAACGATCCGTGTGCTTCGAATTTCCCCAACATTGCTACCGTTGAGGAGAATGGGGCGTAAGGATGGTTTTTTGAAATTGACGGCCAAATTCCCATGGAAATCTATGACTCGGTAAAGACTTTGTTTTCCCGTACATAAATAGACCGGTGGGTAAGGACTCTCTGATTCCATACAATTTATCTTTGGTAGAGGATGGGAGTATGCACTGGGTGCCTTCAAAGCAAAAACTTATTGCTGACCTTAGCCCAAAACAGAATATCGTTGTTCATCATTTGCTATTGCGATGGATGGTATCCATTGGTTTCAAAGTCACAACGATACAAAGAACCCTCCAATTTTATCAAAAGCCATACATGAAAACGTTTATTGACACCTTTGTCAGTAAACTTTCAGACTCGAAAACCAAGGTTGAAAAAGAGATGTATAAGCTCATAAACTCAGCCTTCGCTAAAATATACGAAAGCGTGCGAAACAGAAGTCGATGTGAAATTGTAACCAATCCCAAAAAATTCGCTAGAATCATCGCCTACCCGAACTTAACATCTTTTACAATGATAGACTCGAATATGGTCCTCCTACATCGTAAGAAAAGAAGTTATTTTAAATAAAATATTACAAGTGGGAGTGCAATAACGGAATCAGACAAAGTGTATGTACTTGAGGATGGTGTGAAGGTACTTTCACACGGACACTATATGATTTCATATCGAGATGAATTTATAAAGTACAGAAAACAACTCGGTCTGGATATATTAACTTAAATTCTTTCATAATACAAGGTGGGCGGTGTGGGGTGAAACTTTTTTTCAAAAATTATTAATTTTCAGTGTGCTTGTGCAAGGTAATTATTTCTTCCTAATCTAAAGCTCCCGAACCGGCCCGGCCCCATCCTGCCGCAGTGGGCCCCCCATCCCGCCATCCCCCATCCCATGCCTATGATTTTAAGGGAAAATGCGAAAGGTTGACTTTAAGACTGGTTAATAGTTTGTTAAATAAAAATTAGAAAATTAAAAGAACTGAATTGGGAAATTAAATAAGAAAATGCCTTGATTTGATCATCGAAATAATTAAAAAAGACTCATTTTTGTTTGTTCATAAGAATGGTTTTGTTCACAGATATCGTTTTACTATAATGAATTTTCTGATCTCTTCGATGTATGCTTTGTCCTTTGGAAATGAGAATCTGAGAAACTCGCCTTATAATCCAAGAAAGTGGAATTCGGACAATTTTAATATAGTAGAACGTGTTTATAAGAACCTCGGAAATCATGTTATATATGGATATCTAAATTGCTTAAAATTAGTTCCGGTCGTGCAGTACTTCTGTAAAGTTCTTCTCTTGTGTTTGTTTCCAAACCATGTATATAGACTTTGTAGAATAAATGAATAGTTTATAGTAAAGAAACTCTTTTTCTATCTCCTCCCGTGTAAACCCTTAACTCTGAAAGATTCGGCTACAGGCTTACCGGTACACGCATACCAATATTAGATGTTTATCAATGCAAACCCAGACATCACCAGAAAGGAGTTAGTAAAAACTTTACTTTATAATACCGGTTTTTCTAAGGAATTTTGAAGTTTTCCATTGGTTGGCCGAGGGACCCCCGGTCAGCCCACCCCTTATTATTTTCCGAGTGTGTCACTGGTAAGGTTAGGTTACTTTACCTTCACATCCCCTTAATTTGCAAATATATAGCCCAAATTATATTATTGTATCAACTAAAGCATTATATTTTCATCTACTTACTAAAGTACTATATTTTCATCATATGCTGGCATATTTTATTAGGATTGAGATAACTTTTCATCCTAGGTGTGTTCTGTATAACTAACAAGTACATATTTTTTTATTAAAAAAGCAATAAAACCAATGCTTATTGAAATTTGTGAAGTGTGGGACAAATTTTTTCCATGAAAATTTGAAAAAAGTATTTTATACTTGCTCAGCTAGAGTAAAAAGAAAAAAGTTTGTTTATTATAGGAGCAAATATTTCGAATAGATCAGCGATAAGCAATTTTCAGCGTTTGAAGTAAAGCCAAAGGTGCCAATTCGGGAAAATACAGGAAGGAAGCAAGGATTTTGTTCTATTCTATGCATAAAGATGCAAAAAGACATTTTTAAAATTTCAAGGATAATTTTTGCTTGAAAAAAATACGTCAATCTAAAGGTATTTTTCCACATCTAGGGGGGTAATTTTACCCCTCTAGTCCTGCCTGTATAGAACATAATAAAGAAACAAAACAATTATCATAATTCATAATATTATATAATTCATAATATTCATAATATTATCATACACAATATTATCAATAATATCATAATTCTAGTGACTTTTAGTGATTTCTAGTCATTAATCTAGGAGTTTATTTGCTAATTTAGTGATTTTGCTTTAAGAATCCAGTGATCTTTTTCCACCTGGTGGAAACCCTGGCTCTTGATATAAGATTGATATGAACATAAACCTTTGTTTTATTTTCTAGTTTTGAATTATGGATTAGTCTAGATAGAGACTAGCGTTTGGAGTCTAGATAGAGGCTGAGATTATATTGGTGGTTCAAGAAGCAAATCCTATACCAAGCAAGACGTATCCGTGAGATAAAAAGAGTTTATGGAGTTTAGTGCCTGTGGTTCTTAGCGTGGCGTCTTGAGCCAATTAACTTAGCGCTCACATACCATGGGAAGTGCAGTTTGCAAACCCAAACTGGTTGTAATATCAGCGCGGAAATAAATTGTAGAAACCTTGTGATCACTCGATCCTGTTACTATTCTCTAGCAACACCACCAGTGGCAGCACTGGTAGTATCAGAGATCTCTCAAACAGCAGTGGAGAAAGAGACCCTCCTCCTCCTTCCCCTACTAGTGGCCGTGACTAATGAAAGCTTTCATAAGCACTGATGGTTAAAAGAATACGCTTTTACTGAAGATATCTGGTTGATTTAGCCTATATAGTAGGCTATTAAGGACTGAGCGGAGAAAAAAAGAATTAATTGAAATATCGCAAATTGACAATTTGATGAGCTAGGCTCTCTATAGGAACGTATGAGCGAGGGTACCTGTGATATAAGGGGTTTTAGGCCTGGCCAAATAAAACAAAATAAAAATTTAGAGCAAAGTATACAAATCGACCATTTTTGCCGGAATAAGGAGACAATTGTGATATTTTAAGAATAGAAATTAGCTTAATACTTGATTTTTGAGTTTACAAGGGGGGAATCTCCATATTAGAAAGTATCCAAGGGAGTAAGAAGGAATAAGAAAAATTAAAAATTGTACTATAGTCCACTGGAGATAGCAGAATGAGATACAATCTTCAGGGCGAAGGTTATCTGATCATTGAGACAGCAAATTAGGAAAATTCGTCAGTTTTTGCGCACAATTGGTAGGTGAGAGACACTCGTCTTCTTTGGTGTAATTGGCCTAAGTCGAGATTACATTTGAAGTACCAGTATCCAGGGTGGATTCGTCGTTTGTTTTACAGGGTAGTTTTCCCTGAGTGATATTTATTCCTGTAGGTCTATTAATAGAATATACGCGCTGGAGTATCGTCATTTTTGTTGCGTGGCAATCATTGAGTGATCAACCAAGGCGAACACATGGTTGATTAATTCATTAAGCAATATTACCGAAAAATATCGTGCATTTTTCGCATTGGTTGAGAGTTTGATCATATGTTAAAGAGATATAATACCATTTGAGCATAAAAATGTCCAATTTCGGGACAAGCAGATACCAAGATGGGCGAGTGATGCCCATACAAAGAGTAGAAAAATAGAAAGAAAGGTGCATATGGAGGCCTTTGGGAGAGAGATCGAGAATATACAAAAAATTCTGGCTGAGAGAGATGAAATTAGAAAAAATAGAATAGCGGACAAAAGGGCTATAGAAGTCTGTAGAAAAGCAAATAGGAAAGAAAGGGAACGTAGAGAGGCAGATGAAAGATAAAAAATTACCCGTATGGAGGCTTTTGAGAGAGGTCACCGACAAAATATCGGATTTCCAGATGTATAGATACCGACTAAACTAAGGAGTGTTAGCTGCAGATAAAATATTCGTTCCCTGACATTTAGCGACCAAGATCTTCTAGCGGGAATCTTGATCAAACTTTGAAGAGGAAATTCGTGTTTTAATCAAGATGTGGTGTTTTTTTCACCGTTGGATATTAAGAGGTTAGTTTAGCCAATTTTTCTTGATTGCTGGCATGACCGGATAGGATCTATGCTTCTCTCAAATGTAAATTTGTGAGAGCGTGATTAAGTACGTGATTTGATTGTGAGATTTAAACATCTGCCTCTCAATTACTTGGACTATCTGTCTTGGTTTTTCTTTGTCTACAATTACCCAGCCCAGTCTTGATGCAACCTATGCAACCTATTGCGCAAAATACTTGATAACTTCAATTCAAGACTCTAGGCAGGCATGCCTTTCCAAAAACTAACTTGACAAGTATGTGTCCAATAAGAGAGTCATTCATACTCTTGCCATTTACCCGTGCCCCAGCCGTTTAAACATTTGCCTGTCAATTACTCGGACTATCTGTTCTGGCTTTTCTCTGTCTACAATTACCCAGCCCAGTCTTGATGCAACCTATGCAACCTATTGCCCGAAATACTTGATAACTTCAATTCAAAATCAACGGAGATGTCCAATAAGAGAGTCATTCATACTCCTGCCATTTACCCGTGGCCCAGCCATTTAAACATTTGCCTCTCAATTACTTGGACTATCTGTCTTGGTTTTTCTCTGTCTACAATTACCCAGTCTAGTCTTGTTGCAACCTATGCAACCTATTGCCCAAAATACTTGATAACTTCAATAACTTCAAACTTCAACTTCGACCGAGTCCGTTGATTTTGAATTGAAGTTATCAAGTATTTTGGGCAATAGGTTGCATAGGTTGCATCAAGACTGGGCTGGGTAATTGTAGACAGAGAAAAGCCAAGACAGATAGTCCAAGTAATTGAGAGGCAAATGTTTAAATGGCTGGGGACGAACGCTCCAAGTCTATCAACAAGCACTCAATATTGGAATGATTCAATGAAAAAAAACCTAGCACGGGTAAATGGCAGGAGTATGAATGACTCTCTTATTGGACACATATTTGTCAGGTTAGTTTTCGGAAAGGCATGCCTGCTTAGATAGGTTGCATCAAGACTCGTGATTATGTGATTGTGAGAGCGTGATTTCGCGGTGAAAAGAGCTAGATTTCTACCGTCAGCTTACGAAATTGTACACATGAACTCAACCCAATAGAAAATCTAGCCTTGATAAAGATAAAATATAATTTTTGAAAAGGGGATTTAAAAAGGCATACTGTGCCCATTAAATTGGGTCTAAAATGGAATAATGCGAAGCTTTAATGCTGAAGGCTTAAAAATTCACTAGCTTTAATAAAATAACCGTTTATTTCCCTTGAAGTCTATAATTTCAGAGGCAACCTGCAGATATTAAACATCTTTTACTTTCTTTTTATATGGAACCTAAGGCTTAACCTTGTAGGGAGCTACTCAAAAGAAAAACTTGCTTTCTAGAGACATTCAAATCCGATGCATCGCTAGTTAAAGGGCCGGTATTTCTTTGTCTTTCTATTTTTTACCAGGATTCGTCTTTTCAAAGTACTTACAGGACTTAAACAGTAGCCATGGTTTTGACCCATCTTGAAAAGGATGAATTCTGGCAACAAAAAACTGATTCTAATACGAACCATGAGTTGTATAGTTTAACTAGTTAAATATCAATAAAATTATTGATTAAAGTTAAACTTCTGATTGTGCACAGAACCTTTTTGGTTTTATTCGACAACGCAAGGCGTTAAAAGAAGAATTAAACTACGTAGCTAGTTTGTATATATATAAGATTTTTTTATTGAAAAAAAAATATATGTTTTTTTTTAGTTCCCAAATAAAGCTTAAATACACGAAGTTTGGATTCTGCTGATTGAAAGAAGAGTTATCTTGCTTTAATTGGAAATTATTATTTCACTAAATCAAAAACAAACAAAAAAGCTCGCCTGAAACTTTCTCGTGATAAGAAACTGAAACTTTCAACTTTATTTTTACTGAAATTTAGAGCGTGCAATCTCTACAGACAAACCCTCCTCTAAAACTAGAACATTTTACTATACAGATTCATTTTAAACCATTAGGAAAGGGAAAACAGCTGGAGAACATAACTTAAAAACAACATTCTTTAGACCCCTTCCCCCTGCTGTACATGTAAGAATAGTAATGACTTACAGTAATAGAGGTTTTTTCTTAAAGTGTTCGTCAGTATAAGCATTTGAAAGGACCTCACAAGCTTCAAAGAATCTATCATCGGAGGATGAATCTACTACGAATATAAATCCAAAGGCCTGAAAGATTTAAACATGTGTCAGAAGCTAATGTTGAAAAAGTGTAAATGGTGTTTAAACATTCATCATAAATGTGTATGTTAAATTTAAATATACACTATATAAATAAACTGTACGACACTGGAATAAGAAGTGAAACATTTAAAATTAAATAATGATTAATTTATTTCAAAGGTCATAAGGTTTCACAATACAGCAGACTGACATTGTCAACAATACAATGTGCATTAGTAGTAGTATTGTTATTAATGATAGAGAGCGGGCAGTCCCCCCATATAGCTATAATGATAGAGAGCGGGCAGTCCCACCATATATTTATAATGATAAGTAGCGCACAGCACACCCGTCATACAAGCAGACAGTGTAATGACAGGAATTCAACCACCGTGAAAATTCGTGTTGTTTCTGTTCAAAGAGCGTGATGTTTCCTTTGTTTGAAATTGTGAAATCCATGGTTTTGGAGTTAAATAACATGTTTCTGTTAAAAGTCGTGAGTGTTTTCATGGTATTGTGATTCGTTTCCTGGTATGAGGTTATGAAATTCTGTCTTTAAATTAATTTGTTAGGTGTGGATGTTTTATGTTTAACCTTGAATACGGATATAAAAACTCTGACAATTTGTTATCTTCTCAGTTCAGAATTGGCATTTGAAATATAATGATGCATTCAAATAAGAGGAATATTGTCGAAAGCTACACGCAAGAAGTAAGTTATTCTTCTATATTCTTAGTGGGTAAAGAAATTAATTCTACTAAAACTTATACAGACCCCATTATAGTTAACAGATTGTCAAATATTTTTGAACCTGGATCTCCAGAGATCGGTAAAGAGCAATATCAAAACAAGAAAAAAAGTATGTAAACACTGTATTTAAATGGCTGGTGAGCTTAGTACATGAGGTAAATCATACCTATTTTTTATTCCGGCCCAAAGTTCCAGACATTCATTCCTCACCGGCCCCACATTCGTTCCCCACCAGCCCAAAGTGCCACAATCGTCCACCCCCATCCCTCCAACCCCCTCCTTCCAAAAAATATGGCATAATTTCTCTTTCTTATACCAGGTTACACTCGAAGAATCATATTAAACACACACACACAAACACACACACACACACAGACAATTTAAATATTCTTTTTTCTGGTAAAAGAAAAAATAACTTCACATTAATTTTTTAGATAAATGTAAAGGAACTCTCACCAGTAACACAATTCGAAGATAATATCCATGACGAATCATAGGAGTGGATTAAAAATTTGTTAAGTGATTGGTTTGGTGATGATTGTAGTCGTAGTAGTAGTAGTATGCTTCTCAGTCCTGATACCCTCGAGGGTTTGTTGAGTGAGTTTGGGGATCCCACACCACACAACATCCCCACCATTGAGAAATTTAGTGCAAGACATGAAATCCCCGTACCACCCCCTATCAAGTCCGATTTTAATTGTAGTATGCTTCCTCCGAATACAGGGGATGGTTACATTAATATACCAAGTACATATACAGGGGTTTTGACTCAACCAGCAACCCTCGAATGGGCTGATAGTCTCAGTCCTGATACACTCAAGGGTTTATCGAGTGACTTGGGGGATTTCACACCATGTAACAACCCCATCTTTGAGAAAATTGGTGGAGGACATGAAATCCCCTTAACGCCCCCTGTCATGCCCGATTTTAATTTAGTTGACTCTGCCTTGCACAATGTATTTGTTTATAGGGCTGAGTTTGAGGACCCATTTAATTCACTAACATCAGGTAGCATCATAACGGATCCGGTGGACATAGCACACTCCTATGTGGGCAAGATTCGAGCCCTTCTTGAAAGAGTGATTCAGGAGGGTGGTGGTAGGGATGGGATTAAGGCTGCCATCGCACAAAAAATTATTTTTGTAAGTGACAAGGTAAATGATGTGTATGAGAGGTATATACGTTCTGAAATGATATCACATCATCCAGACTTGTATAGTTTCTGGGCGAGGTGTTTGGAATGTGGTAACAATGTAGTAATGAAATAAAAAAATTACGCTAAGTCGGGAACTGGGTCAGTGGTTTTATTTATTGGGGATTTGGATATTAATGTGGGTAAATTTAAAAAGAATTTTATTTTAAGGGGTGGTTGGGGGGGTGGGGTGGGACCAAAATATAATGATGATTTAAAGGGTGTAATGGTGTACAACGCTTCAATTTCGATACAGGGCTTCAATGCTTCAAATATGCATTTCTTGTGGCAGCTCACAAGCCTCTGCAAAAGGAAGCTAGTAAGACACTGTTGGACGATTATGCAGTTAATGGGAGTCCAAATTTCCCTAAAGTAGATTTTAATTGTTTAAATGACCAATATCCAGTAACACTTAATGGGATAACTATTTTTGAGCGGGCTAATGCACATTAAAAAATTGGTGTTACTGTGCTACAATATGAAACCGAATTTGAGGGGGGTGATCACAAAAGGGGGGTTATATTTCCACTGAGGGCTCCGTCCATTGAATCAGTGGAACATTGTGTTTGGCTTCTTTACAAGCCAGCCAGTGACCCCGATTCAATTGGACATTTTTTTCCAATACCAAAAATAAATCTGGTTTTAAGTGAGGGTAAAAGGGGGCGTAATGGGACATGTTTCTATTGTCCAACATGCCTTTCTAGATTCCGGTCAGAAATTAAGTTAAATAATCATATGAAGCATTGCAAGCGTCACGGATGTCAATCTGTGCAAACGGTTAGCAGTGACAGGGCCATCTTGCGATTTAAGAACTTTCAAAACTCACTCCAACAGAGTGACAAGGTGGCGTTAGACTGCGAAGTCGCTCTCATACATTTTTATGATCCAATTATTTCAAATCCTGTTAAAAACATGAGGTCATTGCAGTCTCTTATGCTTACGCACAAAGAGCCTTGTTTAATTCAATACACTTGGTAGAGGTCTCTGAGAGAGTCGGTGGCGAGGATTGTATACTCTCAGCCGTGACAGCACTCATTAAAACAACAAATAAATCGATATCATGGCTGCGAAATACGTCCTATCCAATGACTCTATCACCAGAGGACGAGTTGGCCATTAAAACTGAAAAAATATGTTGGGTTTGTAAGGGTGAACTTTGTTGAGGGTAATGGGAAAGAGGGAAAAGGGAAAAGGGATAAGGGGAAAGAGGGTAAAGGGATGGTCCGCGACCACGATCATTTGGGCAACCCGATTGTATTGGGATTGAGCAATTTTCATGGAGTGGCCCATCAGTCATTTAATTTAAAAACTAAACAGCAAATCTTTATACCTGTTTATATACACAATTCCAGCTATGACATGAAATTTATTTTACCGGTATTTGCAAGATTGCAACGAGGTGGAGCTGTAGATGGCGCATGGGTAGATGGTTCTTTTTCTTATAATATCATACCCAAATCGTCTGAAAAGCTGCTGCTCTTAGAATTCAATTGGCAAATAATAGATAACGATAAATTGTGTGTGAATAAGATCCGTTTTTTAGACTCCTTTAGCTTCTTCCCCAAATCCCTAAGACAACTCATTGAAGTACAGAAAAGTGACGATTTTAATAGTTTCCGTCTCCTTAAGCAACACCTCATTAAACAGTAGCACTTTTCAGACGGTGAAACGTATGATTTATTAACGTGTAAGGGCATATATCCGTATGACTACTACAACTCCAACGCGAGGCTTTCTGAGGAACAATTGCCGTCCATCACCTCATTCTACGATTCACTTTACAAGCTTCAATGCACCACTGCCAACTATGAATTTGCCAAGAGGGTTTGGGCTAAGGGAGGGTGTAAAAATGGTTGGGATTATTGTAGATTATACCTGGCAAGTGATGTATTGACGTTGCTGGATATTGTGTGTAAGAACACGGATAAAATCTATGGGGAATTCGGGTTGGATTTAGGTTATTATTTCTCCACTCCTCATTTGGTGATGGATTTAATTCTTAAAATCAGTAAAGAGGAAATAGGCTTGATCACCAACGTGGATCAGCATCTATTTGTAGAGAGATCAATGAGGGGAGGGTATGTTTTCCATGGAGATCGTATCCTTGAAACTGATCTGACTGGACATGACACCGGTGTAAAGTCGGATACAGTTTTCCTGGATTTGAGCTCCCTCTATACATAGGCAATGTCTCACTACTCTTTGCCGTAAGGAAATTATAAATGGCTTAACGATCCTCGTGCTTCAGATTTCCCCAACATTGCCAATGTTGAGGAGAATGGACCGCGGGGATGGTTTTTTGAAATTGATGGTGATATACCTGATTAGTTTTTTTATTCGGTGAAGGAGTTCCCTGTCCTTTGCATAAACAGAGCGTTGATAAGAAACTCTTTGAGTCATTACAAAATTTCTTAATTAGTGGCTCATGGTGTGCCCTGGCCACTTTCCCAGCAAAAACTTATCACCGACCTTCATCCGAAAGAGAATCTTGTTTTACATCTCGTTCTTATGCGGTGGATGGTAGCCAACAGGTTCAACGTAACAAGGATACATAGAGCCCTCCAATGTGACCAAAAACCCTGTTTGAAAAAGTTTATTTACACTTTTGTCAATAAACGTTCTGAAGCGGAAACGAAGGTTGAAAAGGATATCTTTAAACTCATTTTGAACTCAGCCTTCGGTAAAATGTGTGAGAGTGTACGCAATTGAAGTCGTTGTGACGTTGTGACTGGCCCAAAAGAATGTGCTCGAATCGTTGCCGATCCAAACTTTACATCATTCACCATCATATACTCGAATACGGTCCTCTTAAATATGAAAAAAAGAAATATTGTTTTCAATAAAGATATTGCAGCTGGCACTACAATAACCGAAATATAAAAAAAAACTCATGTTGTCATTCTATTACAATGCTTGTAGGTGCCACGGGCTGGCAAAGGGAGACGGTCAAGTATATTATGGGGATACCGATTCACTTTTACTAAAAGCTAGAACTGTAAATCTATTGGAAAATTTGGAAAAAGGCGAGCACATTAGCTCTCGAATGGACTTTACCAACCGGGACGCGTCTATTTATCCAGAGCTTGTAAAGTGTCAAGCCTCAATTAGTAATTAATTTTATCATCAGATACGAGAAATGACTTGATTTCCAATGGTGTGCTTGCAGGTCCGAAGGTGTACTTTGTGGAAACTCACAACGAGGTAATCCAAAAAGTCTGCAAAGGGGTGCCTAGACACTACGTGAATAATAATTTCGACATGAATGTATACAGAAACTGTGTGGAAAATAGTATAGTTCCAAGGGTGAAGGTCATGGCGATTCGCTCTTTAAAATTTAAAAACCATACAGTTCGAGTTGATAAAATAGCCATGTGTCCCGTGTCGGATAAAGTCTATGTGTGTGTGGATGTTGTGAAGGTGCTACCCAATGGACATTATTTAACTTCTGACCAAAGTGTGTGTCGAGATTATAGACATCGCCTCGGTCGGGAAAAAATTCAATAGTAAATAGTTGGGTGGTGGGATTCTTTTTTTTTAATAGTTATTTTTTTTTCCAATTCAACATTTTTTTTTTCACAACTCAACAGTAGTTTTTTTTCCCAACTCAGCAGTTTTCTGTTTTTTTTTATAGCAAGGCTGAGTCGTATGTTTTTTTTTGTAAATAAAAAGTGTTCAAATTGTTTTTTTTGGGCCCCGCACCCGCGGGCGGCTCGGGGAGGGGGGGAGGCGGTACCGGCCTTCGGCCGGCCACCGCCAGCGGCCGCCGCGCCCTTCCGGGGGGGATCCCAAAATTTAAGGTGTTGTAAATAAGTGATATTTTAAGTGCATTATTCATTAAATGTTGTATGTTTTTATAAATAAATTTAAAAAAAAGTGTATCTATTAAAGTGTTTTTTTTTTAGTGCCTATGTAAATGTTGTATTTTTTATTATAAATAAATTTTTTTTAAAAAGTGTATTTTTTTCACGTTTAATGTGCTTTTTTCAATGCAGTATTTTTTTTAAGTGTTGTTACTTTTTTATGCATAATAAAAGAAAATATGATTCTTTATTCGTCTCCTTCTTCTCATTTTTATTATTCTTGAACGGAGTAGTAGTAGTAGGGAAATTATTTAGTCATTAGACAGCTATAGTCTACAGTAAGTTGTCTAGGTGAACTGTTGAAGGGAACATGTATCAATTTAAAACACCATTCAGACCGTTTCTTTGCGGACCATCAATGTTCGGCAAAACGACACTTTTAACCAAAATAATTCGAAATCGTGATAAAATGTTCTAAAAAAATCCAACTGAAATTTACTATTGCTACAGTGTTTGGCAATAATCCTATGATAGAATAAAACTATTGCCCCAGACACGAAATTCATACATGGACTTGACGTTTTCAACAGTATTGGATCAAACTCTTGGTTGATTATTGACGATCTGGCTGAGTCCATTGAAGAATGGTCTAAGGAGATGATACAATTGTTCACTGTCCGAACTCATCATCAACGGATCTCCGTAACCCTAGTTCTACACAATCTGTTTCAGCAGAGCAAGTGTATGAGAACACTTGCTTTGAATTGCACCTACTATATCATCTACAGGGTTGTTCGTGATTCCAGTTACCTCATAACGTTGAACAGACAGGTGTATCCAGATGAACCGAAATTCCTACTCTCGGCCTACAATCAGGCTACCAGCAAACCCTACGGATATATTATATTTGACCTTAATCAGAACACACCCGAGGATCTGTGAGTAGTCATCGATATTTTTGACAATGAAGTTACTGTATATCAGCCGGTGAACAGTAAAAAAGTTCGTTAGTTGCAATCCTGACACTGAAAAAACTACATGAACATCGAAATTTATTCACCGTCCTAGGTAATTCAAAACCACGACTTAGGAAGGCCATACTCAAACATGGTGTCGACAGAGAATTCAATAATCTCATATCTGAATTTTGGTTAAATCTACCAGAAGATAATGTTAAACTTTCGGAAGGGGTCAAGCAACAGAAGAAGCAACATCTTTCGTTTGTACGCTCCCTAGAATCAGCGGCAAGCAAAAATAAAGGAAACCATTTTGAAAGAAAATGACTTCTTCAAGCGGCTGGTAACTTCTTTGCACTTTTACCGCCAATCATTGCAGGACTTGTAAACAGTTTTCTCTAGAGAGAATGGCCAAACCCTATAAATTGACTCCAATTGAACTCGCCCTTTCACCAAAGGAACATTTTGAGGACAATCTCAATAAATTCATTAACAATGATACAATTGCCGACGATAAAAATTAATTCTGCTTCAAAATGCACTTCACCGAATGGAAAAACACAAGCCCTATCGTGAGAGACCCCTCAAAGTAAATGTTATTGATCCCAATAAGGAAATGACTCCATCATCATCATCAACAACAACGATAATACCAAAAGAAGAAGAAGAAGATTTGTCTAAAGTTATGACAAGTGTTGCAGATCTAATGCCATATTCCTATCGTGAACAGTGTAAAAGACTCTTGACATATCTCAATGACAGTGAACATGTTCAAATTGATGCCAATGGGAATCAGGTTGTGATCCATGGCAAGTCCTATATTATACTTGATTTATTATCAGATTTGGTCACGAATCGTAAAAGACTTGTATCATTTGACAGTCACCTGCATACATTTTTAAACTCATCAAACTTTCCCAAAAGCCTTATTGCCAATAAATATATTTTAAAACGATTAAAGAAATTTAGTCAAATATAAAAAGATGTTTTTAAATCATTTTCGGAAAATACTGCTACTAGCACGCCAAGTGGAAACAATGATTTGACAAGAGTTATGAGTGGGGGTGTCAAGCAAAGACGTCTTAATATCACTTCATCCCCCTCACCATCACCTGTTAGTATGCAAATGGGCAGTGGAAACTTCACTACGTGTTTACGTTCAAAATGGTTGAAGCATTGAAACATGTTTATGAGAATATTGGTGCAGTGGGAAGTTTAAGTTCACCCACCACACATGCTCAAGTCACTTGACTTGAAAAGAATCGGGCGGTAGAGTATCTACAGAATGAATCAAGTTACATTCTACATCGTAATCGTAGAGTTCGTGGTAATCACTATCGAAAAACTAAAGCCTTTTTCCCATTACAAATACTACTAGCAGATCGTTTGACTCTGGACGAGATTCAACGGCGTCACAATCACCCCTACAAGAACATTCTACTTGCAATCAGTGTTTTTAGTCGCTATGTATATGCCATTCCACTGCGGTCAAAGAGCGGCGATGAAGTTCCTAAAGCTCTGGAAATCATCCTTGAACAGGATTGCTATAAGAAGATGCAAACGGATCGGGGTAGTGAATTTGTTAATCCCAATGTAAAGAAGGTCCTACTGAAATATAATACAATCCTCTATCATAGTCATAGTTCAATAAAGGCACCATTGGCCGAACGGCTGATAAAGAACTATTCGACTTTTAATTTCTAGATATTGCATTTTAAAAAATACTGCTGCTTTTAATCATGATTTGGATAAAATCATGTTGATTTATAATCAACGTCCCCATCGACCCTTGTCCAACTCAACCCCAACAGAAGTTCATCATGATGTCAATACATTTGAGACTTTTCTTAAACAGTATTCCAATGGTAATGAGAAGAAAAAGAAGAAATTCAATGCTGGTGATACCGTTCGAATCAATCGAACTACTAATGTTTTTGAAAAGGGTAATTACTTATGGTCCACTGAACTTTTTAAAGTCTCCAAACTCTTGGACATTACACCAATAATGTATAGTCTACTTGACAAGAAAGATGATGAGATTTTTGGCAGTTTTTATGATTATGAACTAAAAAAAGTTAAAAACACTGGAATCTATCAGCTTGAAAAGATATTAAGGAATCTGACTCGCAGGGGTAAGAGACAGTTGCTTGTTCGTTGTCTGGAATACAACCCTCATATTGATTTTTTGATCAGTGTTGAAGATATTGACAATGCCCAATGATTTTTATGTAAACTTTATGTCCAATGTCTCCGATCCTCTCTACAACGATTTGAATAATACAAGTGATTTTTGGACGAAACTCTCCCCCGCCATCAAATTCAATGATGGAAAGTATGAAGTGGCTCTTGTCGACTGCATTCTCAAAAATACCTATGATATCCTGAGAAACGATCGTGTGTATAATATAAAAGTTATACCATTCGATTGGTCATTCTTTGTCGAGTATGAATGGGTTGAAGCACTTAAATCTAGTGAATACCCGGATGTTACATTGAGGTATAAGGAATATGGTATTATGACGGATTTGTGTCGTGCAATCAATAGAAAAATCTCATATCGCAGGAATGGTACCTTCCATTTTGATTATTCAATGAAACATGATAGGATTTACATTACCTCACCCGTTGACACTGAACCGATTCATCTCAATGATAATCTGAGAGATGTTCTTGGCTTTAAACAGAATATGATCAATGGGAAAAACGTTGGAACTGTTAGCGGGATGGATCAAGTTATTTTTGCTGATTATCCACCTGGTCTCGCCTTGGAATCTTGCTTATTTCTCTACGCGTCCTTTGTCAAACCTCGAGAGTTGGTAATTCAAATGTCCCCCTCCTACGTGTTCTTGAACGAAAAACAACCCATGAACAAGTTCATCACTATAATATAAAGCATCCTCAGTGTGTTCTTGTAAACACTTCGTATTTTGAGCTCTGTCAGTTAACGCAAAGTAGTGAATTAGGTGATCCTCTAGCAATAACAAAAGGTCTGGCCGTGATTACATGTCATTTTCGACCCATTCGGCAACAACAAAAACAACAACAACAAAATGGCTAATAGAAAAAATATATTTGTATGCCCTGATATTGATTGCTATGTTACTGCTCTCCAACCATGACAATTGGGCCATGGAATGGACTATTATAAAGGCCGTTCGTCAGTGTCGGGCTACAGTCTTGGCAGGTGGTTTGCTAAGCTGTTTCGTTCTGCAATACCGCTGGATAAAAATATATTGCACCGGTTGCTGCAGATTTTTCATCCTCTACGTTACACGATTGGGGGGGATGGTAAAGATTTTAAAGAAAGTGTTTAAAAAAATCTCAGCTCCAGCGTACGATCCCTTGGTGAGCGATTGAAACAAAGTGAAAAAGGTTTTAAAAGGAAGAGAAACATCTCATCACTCATCAGTCTCTACTCAGGTCAGAAGCGAAAGACATCATCATCAATCTTGTCAAAGAAAAGTAAGAAAAAGAAACTAAAAAGAAAAATTGTCAGGAGAAAAAGGGATTTATTTTCCTATATGGCATATCTACCCCAAAAGGAATACCTTCCCAAAGCTACCCCATCTATAAGTCTTTTCAATGCAGAAAGTGTGGATGTCAGTGTAAAGCATGGGTACTATGAACAATTCTATCCACAGCAACCCCTCTCTGAAATCATACATTTTCAAATTTATTCCAATGAAGACTACTTCATAGATTTAACTTCCATATTTATTGATTTAAAAGTTGTGGTGAGGAAAAAGTCTGACATTTTACCTCCCTCCAATGTCGATGGACTATCCTATGAAAATGGTATACTACACAATTTATTTAAACAAATATGTGTCTACATAAATGGAACATTGGTGAGCACCAGCAACAATCTATCAAACTATGCTAGTTACATACAATTTATGTTGATGACTCCAATGGCCTATAAGAAATTGACAGGTCTGCCAATGGGCTATGACTATAGAACAAATGTTGATACTGACGGTGAACTAACTTGGGCAGTGAGCAAGGAGTATCATTTAGTTGGTAGACTCAATCAGGAAATATTTAATATATCTCAATCGATGCCCCCCCAATGTTAAAATTGACATAAAGTTACAACTTGCTCCGTCCAATTTCATATTAAAAAAGACACTTGATGCAGCACCGGATGCTAATGTCAATCTCACTTCGATAATATTTCAAGTGCGAAAAAAATAGGTTATGAGTTCTGTTGCTTAGGCAATTGAAAAACTAAGAGCCTCTGGAAATAGTATCAAACTGCTCGTTCCTCACACGATCGCCAATCAACGTCATATTGCCACTGGATCAAGTACCTACACCGATTCTCCATTTATCAATGGTGAAATTCCATCGAAACTTGCCTTGGCTTTTGTAAAAAGTGCCAGTGCCATAGGATCGTGGACAACCTCGCCACATGAAATTGAATTATTTGGACTTTCCTCTCTTGTCTGTAAAGTAAACGGAATTCTTCTCTACAATTTATCCTTTGATAAATCCTATTGGACCCTATATGAGTTGAAAATGCAATCCCTAGATCGAGATTCTCAACTGTATGAAAATGGTATTACCAATTCAATGTTCGCAAAAAGTCATGGTATCATGACTTTTCTGGTACTCAAGATATAATTATTTTCGGAACGGGTACTCTACTTTAGGAATGTACCTTTGACAAACCATTGACAGAGAGTGTAACATTAATCTCACTCAATCAATTTGAAACCTACTGGGAAATTACCCCCGATGGTAGTGTTCTTTTAGACCTGGTACCATGAACACCACTCAGATAATCAATGTATTTAACATGGATCCTTTTAACTCCAAATACAAATCCTATTGTATACCCTAAGATTTCCTACAATAAATTCATACTGTTAACAAAACCATTATCATTGTTAATAGTGGTCCGTCGACTGTGCAGACGGGTCATTGGCTATGCATCTATCAAACAGCGGAGAATATAGAATTTTTTGATCCTCTTGGTCTACCATATGTATTTTACAAACCACACATCAAAAATTACCTTGAAGGAAGTGGGAAGACAATTATTCAAAATTGGATGCGAGTACAGGATCTATCGACCAAAAGTTGTGGTTTTCATGC
Source organism: Artemia sp. Qi Xiang Cuo (assembly GCF_049724085.1). Lineage (NCBI taxonomy): Eukaryota > Metazoa > Arthropoda > Branchiopoda > Anostraca > Artemiidae > Artemia > Artemia sp. Qi Xiang Cuo. Next base: position 43,606,725 of record NC_142795.1, read on the forward strand.
ATTACTTTATTTCATTTTTCGATGTCGTGATTATAATTTCAGTGAATTTCTCAACATTTATGTACACAGTCCACGTTTGAATGACTTTCTAGTAGAAAATACCCTCTCAGACCTGTACAGTATTGATTTCAGTGCCCTAAGAATAAAGTGTTTTAAAAATGCATGTGAATTTGTTTATTAATAAAATATATATGCACTATAAAAAAGTCTATTGTCTTCATTTTTTTAGATTTCTTCTTCTTCTTCTTCTTCATAGTCATTTAGATTGTCATCATCATCATCATCATCATAGACATCGTCGTCGACAACGATTAGTGGTGGCAGATCATTTGGATTCAACTTGTACTGATCCTGGCGTGCAAAGTCTAGATGACATTTTCCACAATATATTGTAACTTCATTTTTATTAAATCTTCTTGTGAAGTCAATGATACTATTACGATTCATATTGAAAAATTCACCTGTTTCTATCTGATTATTTGAAGTAATGTCGCAAACAATATTCTCATATGAAGAATCACTTTCTGTCACAGCCAAATAAATATCGCTAGGTTTATAATCATTACTTGCATTGTCCTCACAACGATGACGCAGGAACCATACTCTCTTCATGTTTTTACAATTGAAACGTGCTCCAAATTCTTCTTCCCAATACAATTTAAAGCTGCGACAATACCAATCCCTTAGAAATAGACTGAAGTCACGTTTAGGGTTTTTTCCAATCATACTAGGGTAAGTATTTTCCCACTGGTCACACTTATCAAAATGACAATTGGAGCATAGATATCCATTAGGATGACAGTCACAAGTCTCTTCAAGACAGGTATTACAGTCCTTAGTTTGTACAGCATGTCCTTTATGCAATCTACATGGAGTGCATAGCCTACACTTCGTTAAAGTCATCAACTGTAGTACAGTTCTCACATGAAGGCCAGCTGTCCATTGTACATAAACACAGTGTACATGTATGATACATTTTTTCCGATGTTGTCCCTCTCACTGCCAGAAAGAAACTGACTTAAAATCAATAAAAAATAACATTGTCTTCTAGGGGGAGGAGGAGTAATCGAGCATCGTCACAAAAACTTATTTCCTACTCTAAAAAAATGAATTTCTAGGTAGTGGTTAAAAGCAGAATCACAATGTCATTTTGCTTCGTTTCAATTAATACATCAATAAATTGAGTAAAAGCATTTGATTCGCAAAGCATACGCTTCATAAAATAATCCAAGCATGGAGAATCAGATCCCATTATATATCTAAGTATTTCTAGATAAAATATTTTCCGTTGAAGAGAAAATTCCAAAAAATCATCATCTAACACTAAACATTTTTCCAATTTGAGTAGATTCCGTAAGATCTTCAGTTTCTCAAATCCAATCATTCTTGATATTCCCACTACCAACTATAGACTAAAATAACAATCACAAGTTTCTACTTTGGGCATAATCTCAATACCTATTGGACACCACCAACACCACCATCACCATAGAAAGAGAGCGAGTGGAGTAAACGATCATCTAGAGTGTCTAATCAAAAAAAAAAATTAATGTAATTATGTAAATTAATATAATTATGTAAATTAATTAATAATAAATTGATTTATGTAAATTAGTTCAAGGTTAAACATAAGTCAATCATATCTAACAATTAAGAGAGCAGACAGATAGAAAGTTACTATAGTATAAAGGAATCATCACGCACTTTGAACACAGATCAACACGAATTTTCACGGTGGTTGAATTCCGGTCATTACACTGTCTGCTTGTATTGGCGGGAGCACTGTCCGCTACTTATCATTATAAATATATGGTGGGACTGCCCACTCTCTATCATTATAGCTATATGGGGGGACTGCCCGCTCTCTATCATTAATACCAATACTACTTGCATTGTTTATTCCCAGTGTTTTGCTGTTTGCTCCACATTCCTCACGCGTTCATCAATGCATATAAACTATAATTTTTAACTAATGAAGACTGTTCACAAATGACAAAACAAACCACAATAAAGGCCCGTTTTCATTTGGTCTCAATTGAAAAACTCGAAAACAGATCAACTATTGAAATTGTAAGAAAACTGTTTGTTTTTTGTTTTTTGTTTCCAAAACGGCACAAGAAAATGTTTTCAAAACGTTGATCCATTCGTCGTTTTGTCCGAAAATACCCAATGAAAAACTTCAGTTAAAAGTGATAACGCTAAGCTAAGTACTCTTATGGTTCGTTTACACATTGTCGAAATTCATGCGGATTTAGCAATCCGTGGGGAAATTCCGTCCGTTTTCATGCTAGAAAAATTTTCTAGGTTTCTGCAAAGTTTTGGTCAAATCAGGAGGAAATCTTGGCAAGGTTTTTAAATGAATTCAACCAGGAGCATGGATTATCAAAAACTACACGATGTTACAACTTTGGTTCAAGGCTACCCCAGCTTGTACGATCCTGAGCACCCAGGCTATAAGAAAACTAAGAAAAACGGTGTCATTTGGCTCTCTATTGCTCAAAAGCTTTCAGAAGAGGGTAAGAACAGAATACCCTTCTTGATATTTTGATGATAGCTACAGGGGATATCCACCATATAGCTACCAACAAGTCCTTTCACCCCTTTGACTCTAGGTCACGCTGTTGCAATAATTTGAAATTTTTGCCTTAAAACGTAGCGTTATTTTAGCCATAGTTCGAATAGAAACAGACGGGCTTCCGCATGGATTTCCGCAATGTGTAAACGAACCATTAACCGTTAAGCACTCTTAACCCACGTGATTACTGTTAAGTGGGTAAGTTTGGTGTTAGTGCGGGTTAGACGATGTGAATTTTCGCAGAGAAAGAGATTGTTAAGATTTGCATATTGAACCAAGACCATTAATTGGATATATTGGCAAGGTTTCTGGGCCTTGGTTCTAGACACTATCGGAAGGATAGCAGTTTTTCATGGGGGAGACTGCTGCTCTGTACCCTGTAACAACGGTAAACAACTATCTGCTACAACGGTAAAGCATGTTAAACCTTCTTCAAACAAAGAAATTAGGAATTCACATACAACGCGTACAGATTCTGATACGGGATGAAATTTCCTAAATAAGCAATTTAGTAAATGTATTGAACGCAATCAATTTGATACCATAAGATGAATCGTTGATTGCCTTCCTAGGGAGACGATAATCTTTGCAGTTTAGTCTGAAAAATCCCCGCTTTCATTCGGTGTTTTACTGATAAAGCAGAAAGTGAATCAACTAATAAAAGTTGAAACTTTGGGGGCATATTGAGTGGGATGTCGAATGAGCCTAATGTTACTATTTGCATACTACTATTAACTATCTACTTGTTATTAGGGAGAACAAGTTGTTTCATACCCTCCTCCCTCCACCTGAGAAATATTGGAAGGATTACTTTTTTTAGGTATGATGTCAATGGACGATTGATAACTATTATCGAGCTATAATAACTATATTTATTGTAAGGGGGAATGTTTGTTGTGACCTCCTATAGATTCAATTACCCCTAGTAGCCATGTCTATCAGCAGTAAAAATAGGCACCTGATAATTACACAGTATAAAGCCATCACATTTTTTGAGACGACACAAAAACACTGAGGCTCTGTCAGACCACAGAAAAAAATGACGACAATTTTTGCAATGACAGAAAAGAACAATGATAATTTTTAAGAAAACAGAAAAATTTGAATTTTTTATTACAAAAAAATAACACTTTATTCAATGACGCTTTTGGCGGTGATCAGAAAATTACTAACATACAAAGCAATGAAAAAATAGTTTTGCGGAAAATAATCTTTGCACTGCATAGATTACCTTTGAAAAGTACATTGGCCAGAGTTCCCGAATAGACTCGCTTCCTCCAAGTTCAAAAAGCTGAACACCGTATGCTTCATATTTTTGAAACCCAATTGTTGGAACAGAAGATGTAGTGGTGTTGTCTGAAAAAAGTCTATATTGGAATAATTATATTGTCCAACAGACAATGCAGACACGACAGCACACAACTCGGTCCACAAATAAAATCGGTCTAGGTTAGATAAAAGATAATGCAAAAATAAATAGGTTATTTAAAAGTCAAATCAGTCCACTATTTTAAGGGTTATACATTCTAAACCATTGACGTAGTTTCTTCAACAAAGAAATCATTAAGAATGACAAACAATACTAAATAGCAAGCTACATTTTGGTCATCAAATAGTAAATATTTTACAAGGCCGTACTCAGGATTTTTTTTTTCGGAGGGCATTAAACTAAATTTTTTTGAGGGGAGGGGGAGTTTACACACAAAAAACTCAAAAATGCATACAAAATTTGTTTATGTCCATTTTTGTTACGTTTTATGAGTCAGATAAACATTTCAGAAGGGGAGGGGTAAACCCCCTAACCCCCCCCCCCTGGATACGTCCTTGATATTTTGTTTAGAAGAAAATTTAACCAACTTAAAATATAATTGATCTTAGAATATCCTTTACGTAAAAAAAAAGGGAAAAGAAGAAGAAAAATGCAAAAATTTGTGCATCTAGATTCTACATTATTCCTACAGTAATATCATGATCAAGGTCGAGATTATTATCTTTTTCTCTTTTCAATGGTCTAAAGAATAATACTAACATACTTGGGCTGTAAATGACTGGATTTCTAATAATAATAATTAAAAAAACAGTCAGTTTAAATATGAAAATTTTTGCAAAATATATATTACCAACAATTTTTCCCAATAGGATTCAACCTTTTGAAACCTTTTACCCTTTCAGTTTTCTTTCAAATTAACCTAACGTTATGATGAAAATGAAAAATGACGTGAAGTCCACCAGTTCAACTTTTGGTTTGAAGATTTTCAAACGTTATCAAAGGCAGCGTGCTAGCGCTGCCTAAGTAAAGAACGATGTGGGCACAATGTGTTTTTTTTTCTTCTTCTTCATTCAGGCACTTCGTATCGAAGGAGTTGTCGTAGAAACTTCGAAATGGGCTCATTCTATTGGAAATTGGAGTAGCTAGTACCCTTTTAAATACTCGAAAGTGATTGGAGGGAAACTAGCCCCCCACCCTACGCCCATCATTCCCCCAAACACATCCAATAAAATTTTGAGTTAGCCATTTTGTTGAGCGTAGTTGATTTCCAGATAGAAAACATGTTTGTGAAGAAGACACTCCCCCAAAACCCTCAGGGCAAGGGTTTTAAGTTAGGTCCTGGGGACTTATAAGGTTTTTATAGAAGGCATTGTCGTAGAAACTTCAAAAAAGACTCATTCGATTGGAAATTCAAAGGGCTAGCGCCCTTTTTAATAGTCGAAAGTGATTGGAGGGCAAGTAGCCCTCCACGCCCATCCTTCCCCCAAATACATCCAATCAAAATTTTGAGATAGCTATTTTGTTCAACGTAGTTTATTTTCAGATAGAAAATATATTTTCGAGGAGGACACTCCCCCACAGCCCTCGGGGCAAGGGTTTTAAGTTATGGCCTGAGGGCATATAAAGCGATGTTAGCCCAATGTAATATTTTTTTTTCCTTTAGAACTGGGCATTTCATATGGAAGGAGTCGTCGTAGAAACTTCAAAAGGGGCTTATTCGATTAAAAATTGAGAGTTTTAGTGCTCTTTTTAATAGTCTACAGTGATTGGAGGGCAACAAGTCCCCCCCACGACCATTATTCCCCCAAACACATCCAATCAAAATTTTGATATAGCCATTTTGTTCATCGTAGTTAATTTCCAAATAGAAAATATGTTTTTGAGGAGGAAAATATGTTTTTGAGGGCAACTAATATACCTTCCACTCCCACCCTCCCACCCTCCCCTTTAACCAAATCAAAATAGCGTAAGTGTATCCAAGCTATCAAAGAAAGTAAACAGATTTTTTTTGCGAATGGTATCAAGTTTTCCATTTTAGGTCAACTAGAGGAGGTATGAAACTAAATTAAACAGTACTATTCGAGTCTAGATTTTTAAAAAGGTGCGTGTTCTTAAAAATTGCTGAAAATTTTTCTCCAGCATACAAATAACAGGCCAAACTATAAAGTCTTAAAAAACGACAAGATTTAAAGTATTATTTTCTTTTTCCCTGAAAAGACTATGTCAATATAAAAAAACAGAAATTAATTTAAAAAACTTTTTCCACAAAATAAGTTTTTCAAAAAAAGTAAAGAACTCCATTAAACAAAAAATGAGCAAAAATAAAATCAAATAATCTACCAAGCGTGGAACTACGACAAATCAGCATCGATAAATAAATGAAGCCCAAAACCACAGTAAGTTTATCGCAGATCATTTCTGGTCTTCATTCTCGGTGCGAACAAAAAGCTCCTCCCACTTATTTCTGCATTAGCGGGTTAGTGTGTTTTCGTCAATCAATGAGAAATGTTTATAACGTGCATTGTTCGTAATTGCGAAAGCAGAAAAAAACTTGGTGAGCCTGCCATGTTGCTTTTAAATGTCCCATGCCAAAGGTAGGACTAAATTTATGTACAAATAATGACTTTATCTATTATTTATATACAGTGGACTCAACTGCTTGGTCTATGTAGGATTTTATAAAAAAAGCGGGCGGGGGGTTGATGAAATTTGTGAAAATAAGGAATTTTTTCTTCTTCTAATAACTGGTGGAGTAGGTATGATGGTTTCAGGGGCGGATCCAGGATTTTTTTAGGGGGGGGGGCGCAAAATAGGTTGATCCGACAAACTTACGTTAGGAGCAAGTTTAATTAATGCAAACGTGCGTTAATTAGGTAAATTACGCTACTTTAGGCTACTATAGGGGGGCACCCCTCGCCCACCCCCTCTGGATCCGCCACTGGATGGTTTATCATTTTTTTTTCACGCCGTGATGTTTATTTTCTACGATATTTATTTTCTAGATAAGACTACTTTCGTTTTAAATCAATGTTTTAGTATGAAATGGGCAGACCTTTCCTGAACTTTAAACAATAAACACCTCTGTTTGAAAATCTTTGCACTTTGTGAATTTAGATAGCGCTAAGGGTTCCTGATTGAGACCAATTTTAGGACTTGGGTTCTAATTATTGGTTGCTGTGGTAAAAGTTGCCATAATAGCCCTATCCAAGAAAATACCAAACGTCTGTTAAGAAGTGTTTTTCGTAAAATTCTTAGGGAACTTTCAGAAAATTTTATTTCTACTGATCTTAAGTTTAATATGGCCTTTACTTTTCTTAAAAAAAATTTTTTTTTTCGTAAAGTTTTCGTAGTGGATATATATATATATATATATATATATATATATATATATATATATATATATATATATATATATATATATATATATATATATATACACACACATATATATATATATATATATATATATATATATATATATATATATATATATATATATATATATATATATATATATATATATATATATATATATATATATATATATATATATATATATATATATATATACATATATATATATATATATATATATATATATTGGCGCGTACATAGCAGCTCCTCTCATTTGATCTGCCATCAGCAGTCCAATTACCCTGGAACACGTATTTTGGCAGAAACTTTCTCAAAATGCCTTTGAAACCAACTTGAGACTTCGAAACCTATTTTTAATTCCTAAAAACATCTAATAGTAACATTGCACTACTAATTACCGATTTTCATGTATGTATTGGAATAAATTAATTTAAAATCAGTTTCTTCAAAATTAGTGTTCCAACGTTGAAGCCAAGTTTCGCGTCCAAGAGAAATCTGACTTGTCGACCGGTGAAAAGATCTGATGCCGCTTATGTTTATATCTGCAAAAACGTTCTCTGGAGCACTCGCACCTTGGTCCGGGTTTTTATAATGGGTGAGATAGGGAATGATCATACTGCTAATTCTATAAACTGTGCCCAAAACGAACAGAAATTACAAGAAATGACCGAGTCAAACTCAAAACGAGCAGAGATTAACATAAGTTGGGCGCAAAACCCCTATGCCTTCCCAAGGCCAGAACAAAATTTGCACTTTACTGAAAAAAATATAAATGTTTTTACTTTTGTAACTTTAATAAATCAAATAATTTTACATTTTTATTACTAAATATTAGTATATGTATATTAAACTGACAATGCACATTCATTTGTATTTTTCAGTAAAGTGCAAATTCTGTTCTGGCCTTAGGAAGGCACAGGGGTTTTGCGCCCAACTTATGCTAATTTCTGCTCGTTTTGAGTTTGACTCGGTTATTTATTGTAATTTCTGTTCGCTTTGGGTTTCATTTATTTATCGATGCTAATTTGTGATAGTTTCACGCTTGGTAGATTATTTGATTTTATTTTTTCTCATTTTTTGTTCAATGGAGTTCTTTACTTTTCTTTGAAAAACTTATTTTGCGGAAAAAGTTTTTTTAAATTAATCAGAGGTAAGAGTGTAGCGTTTTCTATAGCAAAGAGCCTTAAGGCTTCAATGCATTCTCGTTAAAAAAGATTCTCACAGAGCCACTTCACACAAAAGATGTGATAGTGTGACTTTTGAAGGGGCCTCATTTAATTGGAAATAGAAAGCTCTGGCATCCTTTGAGGAGGTTAAACGAGATCGGAGGACAACCAGCCCCCTCCCTCTTTTTTACTGCCCTTCCGCTAATGACATCTTATCAAGATGTTAAAATAGCCATTTTGTTCAAAACAGTCTGAAAGGTGAAATGAGTGTGCCTCCGGGGTTTAAATATTCCTCCACAGCCCCCGGGGCAAGGGCTGTGTGCTATGCAAATTGTTCATTGTTTACATATGAGGTTTTTTATTCGAAAAAGGGGGTAATTTTGATTCTGGGTCCCAAAATGGTTGTGGATATTAAGGTGAAACTTTCAGGAAATGTTTACTTATGGTGAACAAAATCAAAACACACGATGTCCATGCTGGTTGTCAAGAGGTCGTATCAGCAATATCTAAGAAGTAGCTAAATGCATTAAGATAAACTTTCAGGGTGTGTTCAGTGGCATGTTGCAACTGGGAGTAGCCAGCCCCCTTACTCTTTTTAGATGAACCCTCCCCTCAATAGCTGTGTCTCTGGGAATACCGTGCTTCCCATAGCCCCTGGGGCAAGAATTGTAAATTATGCAATCTGCCCATTGTTTACGATCAGGATTCATTACTAAGGAAACGGGGAATTTTTTATCCTGGGTGTGACCGAATGGGCTAAGGGTATTGATATGAAACTTCGGGAATGTTGAGGGGTATGTTGAACTAAATCAGAAGAAACTATGTACATCAGTAGAAGTGACCCTATAACTCCGACGCCCACACCATATATGGGCATAGAGTCATTAGGGAGAACACGTTGTTAATGGGGTCAATGACCTCTTTTTCCAAGGTCGATTTATTTGTTGTTGTTGTTGTAAGTGCACGCTCTCAGCGAATGTCAAACACCTGTGCTGTCGACCTCAATTCACCTATCGTGAATCAATAATTCCCCTTAGAAACAACAAATTAATTCCCTTTCTTGACAGATCAATCAACCAATGACATCATCTGTCAGACTTTATAAATTTTCGCCTAGAAACGATTCTCCAAGAATAGATCCAAGTCATTAATGTCTTTGCCTCGGAAACAACTCTTTTGGTCGAACTCCAAAGGATATTAATAGCCAAAGGCCATGGAAACAATTCTCCAAGAAACATCTTAGCGATGAATTGTTTTAGTGCGGGAATCAGGTTTCTTATTAATTTGAAATGCATTAGCGCAGAGATGCCAAAAACAAAAGGAACACGCTGAATTACGTTTAGGGATTATTTGGGCGAAACTGTTTTAGACAGGTTATGGAACTATTTCGGCGAAACAGTTAGAGACATTTTAAAAGATGATTTTTGAAGAGATTTTAGAAGAGAATTTAATGGTGAAACTCTGTGGTCGCTATAATACACAAGTTTCATTTGAACAGTGTTGTGAGGTCCTTTAACCCAACCCCAAAGGGTTCCAATCCTCATACCTCAACCCCGAAGGAAGCCCCCGGTCCTCAAAGGCCCCCAAGCTCCCAAAGGGCCAGCGGCGCCCCCAAAGGCCCACCCAGACCCCCAAAGGCCATCCCCGGGCCCCCCGAAGGAAGCCCCCGAGCTCCTCAAAGGACCAACGGGGTCCCAAAGGCCCTCCACCGGTCCCCAAATGTCCCCCAGGCCCCCAACT
>NC_142795.1:43617350-43742350 GCF_049724085.1 Artemia sp. Qi Xiang Cuo
AAAACTTACACACACACACACTCACAAAACTTACACACACACACACGAAAACTTACACACACACGCCAAAACTTACACACACAAAAACTTACACAAACACACACAAACTCACACACACACACACGAAAACTTACACACACACGCACAAAACTTACACACACACACACACACACGCCAAAACTTACACACACACGCAAAACCTACACACACACACACACAAAACTTACACACACACACACACATGAAAACTCAAACACACGCCAAAACTTACACACACACAGCACACACACACAAAAACTTACACATGAACACAAAAACTCACACACACACGCACAAAAACTTACACACACACACACACACTCACAAAACTTACACACACACACACGAAAACTTACACACACACGCCAAAAACTTACACACACAAAAACTTACACATACACACGAAAACTTACACACACACACAGAAAACTTACACACACACTACAAAACTAACAAACACACACACACACACGCCAAAACTAACACACACACGCCAAAACTCACACACACACACACACAAAACTTACACAAACACACACACGAAAACTCACACACACACGCCAAAACTTACACACACACAAAAAAATACACACACACACACAAAAACTTACACATGAACACAAAAAAAACTCACACACACACAAAAAAACTTACACACACACACACACACACACACACACAAAACTTACACACACACACACTAAAACTCACACACACACGCCAAAACATACACACACAAAAACTTACACACACACACCAAAAAAAACAAACAAAAACAAAAAAACACACACACACAAAAAACTCCACACACACAAAAACTTACACACACAAACTTACACACACACACACACACACACACACACAAACTTACACACACACACACATAAACTTACTTCCACACACAAAAGCTTAGACACACAAAAACTTACACACACACACACAAAAACTTAGACCCACACGCAAAAACTTACATGCACACAAAAACTCTACATGCACACAAAAACTTACACACACACAAAAACTTACACACACGCACACAAAACTTACACACACACACAAAAACTTACACACACACACACACACATGAAAACTTACACACACACGCACAAAACTTACACACACACGCCAAAACTTACACACACACACACACACAAACACACACACACACACACAAAAACTTACACATGCACACACGAAAACTTACATGCACACACAAAAACCTACATGCACACACAAACTTACACACACACACACACAAAAACTTACACACACACACACACGAAAACTCACACACACACACCAAACTTACACACACAAAAACTTACACACACACACACACACACAAAAACTTACACACGAACACAAACAAAAACACACACACACGCACACAAAACTTGCACACACACACACACACACAAACTTACACACACACACACGAAAATCTACACACACACGCCAAAACTTACACGCACACAAAAACTTACACACACACACACACACACACACACAAAAAAAAACTTACACATGCACACGAAAACTTACATGCACACGAAAACTTACATGCACACAAAAACTTACATGCACACAAAAACTTACATGCACACAAAAACTTGCACACACAAACACACGAAAACTCACACACACACGCCAAAACTTACACACACACACAAAACTACACACACACACACACACACACAAAACTTACACACGAACACAAAAACTACACACACACACGCACAAAAATTACACACACACACACACAAAACTTACACACACACACGAAAACTTACACACACACACAAAACTTACACACACAAAAACTTACACATGCACACGAAAACTTACACACACACACACACAAAACTACACACACACGCCAAAACTTACACACACATACACACACACGCAAAACTTACACACACACGCCAAAACTACACACACACACACACAAACTACACACACACACACACAAAACTTACACATGCACACGAAAACTTACATGCACACAAAACTTACATGCACACAAACATACACACACACACACACACACAAAACTTACACACACACATACACACTAAAACACACACACACACGAAAAAACTTACACACACACAAAAACTTACACACACACACACACAAAAACTTACACATGAACACAAAAAAAACTCACACACACACGCACAAAAACTTGCACACACAAACACACACACACAAAACTTACACACACACACACGAAAACATACAAACACACGCCAAAAATTAAACACACAAAAACATACACACACACACACACAAAAACACTTACACATGCACACGAAAACAAACAAGCACACAAAAACAAACCAGCACACACAAACTGACACCCACACACACACACACACAAACTTACACACACACACACACGAAAACTCACACACACACGCTAAAACTTACACACACACAAAAACTTACACACACACACACACACACAAAAACTTACACATGAACACAAAAAACTCACACACATGCACACAAACACACACACACACACACACTCACAAACTTACACACACACACACGAAAACTTACACACACACGCCAAAACTTACACACACAAAAACTTACACATGCACACACGAAAACTTACACACACACACACACGAAAACTTACACACACACGCCAAAACTTACACACACACAAACACACACACACACACACACAAAAACTTACACACACACACACACACAAAAACTTAGACATGCACACGAAAACTTACATGCACACAAAAACTTACATACACACAAAAACTTACACACACACACACACACACACACAAACACACACACACACACACACACGAAAACTCACACACACACATCAAAACTTACACAAACACAAAAACTTACACACACACACACAAATACACAAAAACTTACACACACACACACGAAAACTTACACAGACAATACAAAAATTAAAAACACACAAACTTACACACACACACACACACACACAAACTTACACACACACACACAAAAAACTAAAACACACAAAAACTTACACACACACACACACACACAAACTAACACAAAATTACAAAAAAAAAAAAAAAAAATACAAAATCTGAGACACACAAAAAATTACACAAACACCCAAAAACTTACACCCAAACGCAAAAACTTACATGCACACAAAAACTTACTTGCACACAAAAACTTACACACACATAAAAACTTACACACACGCACAAAAACTTACACACACACAAAAACTTACACACACACACACGAAAACTTACACACACACGCCAAAACTTACTCACACATACGAAAACTTACACACACACACACACACACAAAAAAACTTACACCCACATACAAAAACTTACATGCACACAAAAACTTACATGCACACAAAAACTTACACACACACACAAAAACTAACACACACGCACAATAACTTACACACACACACAAAAACTTACACAAACACACAATAAAACTTACACACACACTACAAAACTTACACACACAAGATATTAGACACACAAAAAATTAAACACACACACACACAAAAACTTACACCCACACTCAAAAACTTACACACACACACACAAAAACTAACACACACAAAAACTTACACACACACACTCACAAAAAAACAAACACACACACACAAAAACATAAACACACACACACAAAAACTTACACACACACACGAACACAGACGCACACACAAAAACTTACACACACGCACACAAAACTTACACACACACACAAAAACTTACACACACACACACACACGAAAACTTACGCACACACACAAAAACTTACACACACACACACAAAAACTTACACATGCACACAAAAACTCTATATGTTGATCCATTCAAACTGAACTATTCATGTACAGAAGTTTCTATTTGTATCCTTATTCTCTACATATCTAGTAGGAGCAAATAAAAATAGCAGAAACAAATTTAGTGTATGTTTACAATATAAAACTCATTATGCATATCAAAAATGGGATTAGTCCACCAGCCTGAATGGTGGAAATCCACTAGCTCAATATTGGGGTCTCAGTCCACCAGCCTGAATGGTGGAAATTCAGTAGCTCAGAATTAGGGTCTTAGTCCACCAGTCTGAATGGTGGAAATTCATTAGCTCAGAATTGGGGTCTTAGTCCACCAGCGTGAAGGGTTGAAATTCACATTAGACGAGGTTACGTGCGCACACGCACAGAGAGAGAGACGACTAACACACAGGGACAACACACACAAAGAGACGACACCTAACCTTTTCCGGCGAGTATGGTTAGGTTAGGTTAGGCTAGATTAAGTTAGGTTAGGTTAAGTTAGGTTAGGTTAGCCCACGTACGCTTAACTTAGGTTAGCTTAGGTTAGGTGAGAGACAGGCAAAAAGTTAGGTGTATGATTAGGTTAGGTTAGGTTAGATTAAGTTAGGTTAGGTTAAGTTAGGTTAGGCTAGGTTAGCCTACGTACGCGCGCGTACGTAGGCTAACCTAGCCTAACGTCAAAAACCCTTTTTTAGCTCAGATTTTATAGAAATAGTTTTATTTTTCGATCCAAAAATTGACTAAAGTTTCAGATTCGAACCAAAAAATTGTATTTTCCATAATTTTCTTACAAAAACTAGAGTTTACGGCAAAAAACCCTTATTAGCTTAGATTTTATAGAAATAATTTATTTTTCGATCCATAACTGGACTTAATTTTCACCTATGAGCTAACGAATTGTATTTTCCATAATTTTCTTACAAAAAACTAGAGTTTACGGCCAAAAACTCTTAAGTTTTTGTGTGTGTGTGTAAGTTTTTGTGCGTGTGTGTAAGTTTTTGTGTGTGCGTATGTTTTCGTGTGTGTGTGTAAGTTTTTGTGTGTGTGTGTGTAAGTTTTTGCGTGTGTGTGTAATTTTTTGTGTGTGTGTGTGTGTGTGTGTAAGTTTTTGTGTGTGTGTGTGTGTGTGTGTGTAAGTTTTTGTGTGTGTGTGTTATTTATTGTGTGTGTGTGTGTGTGTTAGTTGTTGTGTGTGTAAGATTTTGTGTGTGTAAGTTTTGACGTGTGTGTGTAAGTTTTCGTGTGTGTGTGTATATGTTTTTGTGCGCATGTAAGTTTTCGTGTGCATGTGTAAGTTTTTGTGTGTGTGTGTAAGTTTTTTGTGTGTGTGTGTAATTTTTTGCGTGTGTGAGTAAGTTTTCGTGTGTGTGTGTGTAAGTTTTTGTGTGTGTGTTTAAGTTTTTGTGAGGGTGCGTTAATGTTTATGTGTTTGTTATTTTTTGTGTGCTTGTTATTTTTTTTGTGAATGATTTTTTTTGCGTGTGTCTGTTAGTTTGTGTGTGTGTGTGTAAGTTTTTGTGTGTCTAAGATATTGATTGTGTATATAAGTTTTTTTTGTGTTTTTGTTATTTTGTGTGTGTGTGTTTGTGTGTGTTTTTGTGTGTGTGTGTGTGTTTTAGTTTTTTTGTGTTTGTATTTTTTTTTTTTGTGTTTGTTTAAGTTTTTGTGTTTGTTTTTTTTTTTGTGTTTTTTTTTTGGCATGTGTGTTTTTGTTTTAGTGTTTGTGTGTGTTAGTTTTGTGTGTGTGTGTGTGTGTGTATTTTTTTGTGCGTTTGTATTTTTGTTTTTTTTGTGTTCAGTTTTAAGTTTTTTTGTATATGTGTGTGTGTGTGTAATTTTTTTTGTGTGTTTAATTTTTTTCGTGTTTATGTTTGTTTTCGTGTGTGTGTGTGTGTGTGTGTGTAAGTTGTGTGTGTGTGTGTGTAACTTTTTGTGTGTATGTAAGTTTTTGTGTGCATGTAAGTTTTCGTGTGCATGTGCAAGTTTTGTGTGTGTGTGTGTGTAAGTTGTGTGTGTGTGTGTGTGTGTAAGTTTTGGGGTGTGTTTGTAAGTTTTCGTGTGTGTGTGTGTAAGTTTTCGTATGGATGTTTAAGTTTGTGTGTGTGTATTTTATTTCGTGTGTGTGTAAGTTTTCGTGTGTGTGTGTGTATTGTTTGTTAGTGTTTGTTTTTTTAATTTAGATTGCTTTTTTTTTTGAGTTTTTTTTTGTGTTCATGTGTAAGTGTTTGTGTGTGTGTGTGTGTAAGTTTTTGTGTGTGTGTAAGTTTTGGCGTGTGTGTGTCAGTTTTCGTGTGTGTGTGTGTGTAAGTTTTTGTGTGCATGTAAGTTTTTGTGTGCATGTAAGTTTTTGTGTGCATGTAAGTTTTTGTGTGCATGTGTAAGTTTTTTTGTGTGTGTGTGTGTGTGTGTAAGTTTTTGTGTGTGTAAGTTTAGTCGTGTGTGTGTAAGTTTTCGTGTGTGTGTGTGTTTTTTGTGTGTGTGGGTGTGTGTGTGCAATTTTTTGTGAGTGTGTGTGTGAGTTTTTTTTGTGTTCATGTGTAAGTTTTTGTGTGTGTGTGAGTTTTGGCGTGTGTGTGAGTTTTCGTGTATGTGTGTGTGTAAGTTTTGTGTGTGTGTTTGTGTAAGTTTTTTTGTTAATGTAATTTTTTGTGTGCATGTCAGTTTTAGTGTGCATGTGTAAGTTTTTGTGTTTGTGTGTGTTTTTGTTTTGTGTGTGTGTGTGTGTGTAATTTGTTGTGTGTGTGTAAGATTTGGCGTGTGTGTGTAAGTTTTCGTGTGTGTGTGTGTGTCAGTTTTGTGTTTGTGTGTGTAAGTTTGTGTGTGTGTGTGTAAGTTTTTGTGTGAATGTAAGTTTTTTTGTGAATGTAATTTTTAGTGTGCATTTGTTAGTTTTTTTGTTTGTGTGTGGTTTATTTTTTGTGTGTGTGTGTGTGTAAGTTTGGGTGTGTGTGTGTAAGTTTTGACGTGTGTGTGTTTGTTTTAATGTGTGTGTGTGTGTGTGTAAGTTTTTGTGCGTGTGTGTAAGTTTTTGTGTGTGTATAAGTTTTTGTGTGTGTGCAAGTTTGTGTGTGCATGTCAGTTTTTGTGTGAATGTAAGTTTTTGCGTGTGGGTCTTAGTTTTTGTGTGTGTGTGTGTGTGTGTAATCTTTTGTGTGTCTAACCTTTTGTATGTGTATTTAATTTTTTTTTGTGTGTGTGTAATTATTTTTGTGTTTGTGTTTGTGTTTTAGTTTTTTTGTGTTTCAGTTTTTTTGTGTGGGTGTGTGTATCATTTTGTGTGTGTGTGTGTGTGTGTGTGTGTAAGTTTTTGTGTGTGTAAGTTTTGGCGTGTGTGTGTTTTTTTTGGTATGTGTGTTTGTTTGTTTTGTGTGTGTGTGTGTGTGTGTGTGTGTGTGTGTGTGTGTGTGTGTGTGAGTTTTTTTTGTGTTCATGTGTAAGTTTTTGTGTGTGTGTGTGTGTGTAATTTTTTGTGTGTGTGTAAGTTTTGGAGTGTGTGTTTAAGTTTTCGTGTGTGTGTGTGTGTAAGTTTTGTGTGTGTGTGTGTGTGTAAGTTTTGGCGTGTGTGTGTAAGTTTTCGTGTGTATGTGTAAGTTTTTGTGTGTGTAAGTTTTGGCTTGTGTGTGTAAGTTTTCGTGTGTGTGTGTGTAAGTTTTGTGAGTGTGTGTGTGTGTAAGTTTTTGTGCGTGTGTGTGTGAGTTTTTTGTGTGTTCATGTGTAAGTTTTTGTGTGTGTGTGTGTGTGTGTGTAAGTTTTTGTGTGTGTGTCAGTTTTGGCGTGTGTGTGTCAGTTTTCGTGTGTGTGTGTGTGTAAGTTTTTGTGTGCATGTAAGTTTTTGTGTGCATGTAAGTTTTTGTGTGCATGTTAGTTTTGTCGTGTGGGTGTTAGTTTTTGTGTTTTTGTGTGTAAGTTTTCGTATGTTTGTGTTAGTTTTTGTGTGTGTATGTTTTGGGGTGTGTGTGTTAGTTTTGGTGTGTGTGTGTGTAAGTTTTGTGAGTGTGTGTGTGTGTAAGTTTTTGTGCGTGTGTGTGTGAGTTTTTTTATGTTCATGTGTAAGTTTTTGTGTGTGTGTGTGTGTGTGTGTAAGTTTTTGTGTGTGTAAGTTTTGGGGTGTGTGTGTGTGTTTTAGTGTGTATGTGTGTGTAAGTTTTTGTGTGCATGTAATTTTTTGTGTGAATGTTAGTTTTTGTGTGCTTGTAAGGTTTAGTGTGCATGTGTTAGTTTTTTTGTGTGTGTGTGTGTGTTAGTTTTTGTGTGTGTAAGTTTTGGAGTGTGTGTGTAAGTTTTCGTGTGTGTGTGTGTATGTTTTGTGTGTGTGTGTGTGTGTGCAAGTTTTTGTGCGTGTGTGTGTGAGTTTTTTTTGTGTTCATGTTTAAGTTTTTGTGTGTGTTTGTGTGTTTAATTTTTTGTGTGTTTGTAAGTTTTGGCGTGTGTGTTTGTTTTTTATTGTGTGTGTGTGTGTTTAAGTTTTGTGTGTGTGTCTGTGTGTGTAAGTTTTTGTGATCATGTAAGATTTTGTGTGCATTTTAGTTTTTGTGTGCTTGTGTTTGTTTTTGTGTGTGTGTTTGTGTAAGTTTTTGTGTGTGTGTGTGTGTGTGTAAGTTTTTGCGTTTGTTTGTAATTTTTTGAGTGTATGTGTGAGTTTTAGTGTTTGTGTGTGTGTAAGTTTTTGTGTGTGTGTGTAAGTTTTTGTGCGTGTTTTTAAGTTTTTGTGTGTGTGTAAGTTTTTGTGTGCATGTTAGTTTTTTTGTGCACGTAAGTTTTTGCGTGTGGGTCTAAATTTTTGTGTGCTTGTGTGTAAGTTTTTGCGTGTCTATGCTTTTGTCTGTGGATGTAAGTGTTTTGTGTGTGTGTGTAAGTTTGTGTGTGTGTGTGTGTGTGTATGTTTTTGTGTGTGTAAGTTTTTTTTGTTTGTGTTTGTATATGTTTGTGTGTGTGTGTGTGTGTGTGTAAGTTTGTGTGTGTGTAAGTTTTTTAGGGTGTGTTTAATTTTTATTTTGTGTGTGTTTAAGTTTTGTGTGTGTGTGTTTGTGTGTATGTTTTTTTGTTTTTGTTTGATTTTTTTGTGTTTTCTTGTGTATGTTTTTTGTGTGTTTGTTTGTGTGTTTAAGTTTTTGTGTGTGTGTTATTTTTTGCGTGTGTGTGTGTGTTTTCTTGTGTGTGTGTGTTTAATTTTTGTGTGTGTGTGTGTGTAAGTTTTTGTGTGCATGTAAGTTTCTGTCTGCATGTAAGTTTTCGTGTGCATGTGTAAGTTTTTGTGTGTGTGTGTGTGTGTAAGTTTTTGTGTGTGTTTGTAAGTTTTTGAGTGTGTGTTTTAGTTTTCGTGTGTGTGTGTTATTTTTTGTGTGTGTGTGTAAGTTTGTGTGTGTGTGTAAGTTTTTGCGTGTGTGTAAGTTTTTGTGTGCATGTATGGGGACCGGGGGAGGACCTTTGGGGCCCAGGGAGGGCGTTTGGGGATCCGGGGGCCCTTGAGGATTGAGTGGTCTTTTGGGAGCCCGGGGGACCTTTGGGGGCCGGGGGAGGGCCTTTGGGAACCCTGTGGACCTTTGGGGACGGGGGGTGGACGTTTGGGGGCCCGGGGGACCCTTGGGGGCCGGTTGGCCCTTTGGGAGCCCGGGGGACCTTTGAGGACCAGGGGAGGGCCTTTGGGGGTCTGAGGAGGGCGTTTGGGGGATAACATTTCGAAATTTTTACTTTTTAGTTTACTTTTTTGCGGCGCATCCCTGCGGCGCATCCTGCGGCGCTTTCCTGCGGTGACCCCCTGCGGCGAATTCCCTGCGGCGCTTTCCTGACCCGCATCCCTGCGGCGCATCCCTGCGGCGCATCCCTGCGGCGCTTTCCTGGCCCACGGCGCATCCCGGTGGCACTTGTCTGGCCCGGGGGACCTTTGGGGACCGGGGGAGGGCCTTTGGGGCACAGGGAGGGCCTTTGGGGGGTGGGGGGGGCTTTGGGGGCCCGGGGGGACATTTGGGGACCGGTGGAGGGCCTTTGGGACCCCGTTGGTCCTTTGAGGACCGGGGGCTTCCTTCGGGGGGCCGGGGATGGCCTTTGGGGGTCTGGGTGGGCCTTTGGGGGCGCCGCTGGCCCTTTGGGAGCTTGGGGGCCTTTGAGGACCGGGGGCTTCCTTCGGGGTTGGGGTAGGAGGATTGGAACCCTTTGGGGTTGGGTTAGAGGACCTCACAACACTGTTCAAATGAAACTTGTGTATTATAACGACCACAGAGTTTCACCATTAAATTCACTTCTAAAATATCTTCAAAAATCATGTTTTAAAATGTCTCTTACCGTTTCACCGAAATAATTCCATAACCTGTCTAAAACGGTTTTGCCCAAATAATCCCTAAACGTAATTCAGCGTGTTCCTTTTGTTTTTGGCATCTCTGCGCTAATGCATTTCAAATTAATAAAAAACCTGATTTCCGCGCTAAAACAATTCATCGCTAAGATGTTTCTTGGAGAATTGTTTCCATGGCCTTTGGCTATTAATATCCTTTGGAGTTCGACCAAAAGAGTTGTTTCCGAGGCAAAGACATTAATGACTTGGATCTATTCCTGGAGAATCGTTTCTAGGCGAAAATTTTTAAAGTCTGACAGATGATGTCATTGGTTGATTGATCTGTAAAGAAAGGGGAAATTAATTTGTTGTTTCTAAGGGGAATTATTGATTCACGATAGGTGCATTGAGGTCGACAGCACAGGTGTTTGACATTCGCTGAGAGCGTGCACTTACAACAACAACAACAAATAAATTGACCTTGGAAAAAGAGGTCATTGACTCCATTAACCACGTGTTCTCCCTAATGACTCTATGCCCATATTTGGTGTGGGCGTGGGAGTTATAGGGTCATTTCTACTTACATCAAGTTTATCAAAAAGGCGCATCAGAAACATCTTGGAAGTGGCTGAAGATACACAGTTGAAACTTTCAGGGTATGTTGAGGGGATATTGATAAGTGGTCAGGGGCAGCCAGCCGCCTCCCACGCACTCCTTAGCTGCCCTCCCAAAAATAAATTTGGTCAAAATTTTGAAACAACCATCTGGCTCAATATGGTCTAAAGGCACAAATAAATATGCCTCTGGGGACGAGATATTATTACGTATATGAGGGGGGTTGCTCTCTCCTCCTTACCTCACTCTTTAAGCTAAAGTTTAACTTTTTGCTCCATTTTTTAAGAATAATCCCTAAAACACAAGGGTCATAAAATTAAAATACTAAGCTTTTTTAAAACTTCAAAAAAAATTAGCGTAAAGAGCAAGGTATGGAGGATGGGGAACCTCCCTCATATAGGTAATCATTTCAGTTCATTTAAAGTTTATATGTTGCTCCTTACTTTCAGTTGAAAAATTGGTTATTTTTTTATTTCTAATCGTTTTTTAAATAGTACCGGGAAATCCAGCTCCCCTTAATGGGAAATTCCCTTCCAAGATACTTCCACATACCCTCCCCCCCGACAGAAAACATCCCCCTGAAAAATATCCGTATACATCACAATAGACTATACCATGTGTGAACAATGGGCTAAGTTCATAGCTTGCACCCTTCCCCCGGGGGCTCTGGAGGTCGAATCATCCTCAAAGACATAGTTATTAAATCTTTCGGCTATGCTGAAAAAATGGCTATCTCAAAATTTGGGTTAGACGACTTTGGGAAAAAAGGGGTATGGAAGGGGGGCTAACTGACCTGCAATATTTTTGGTTACTAAATAAGAGCACTAGAACTTTTAATTTCCAATCAAATGAGCCCTCTCCCGATCTTCTAGGATCCCTGGTTCAATACGATCACCCTTGCTTCTGGCAAAAAATGTAAAATTTCCCTTTTTTGTGTATAGGAGCTTGAAACCTCTAAATTAGGGTTCTCGGAATATTCTGAATGTTATGGTGTGATTTTCATTAAGATCACTTGACGCTTTGGGGGTGTTTCCCTCCCCCTCTTCAAAAATTGGGCGAATTTTCTCAGGCTCGTAACTTTTGATGGGCAACATTAAACTTGATTATAGCCTAAATGTTCACATGTCTATAATCTGGTTGTTCGATACATGTTTTGAAAAACCAATGAAATTAGTTTCCTTTCATAGGCACATCCTTAATCTACAATTAACAATTTGGTTATCACCACCTTTTCGCTACAATGAGAATATTCACATTATTTAAAACCAATTGCTTCCAGAACTGAGCAAAACTGAAAAATTTGAATAGAGAAAATATATATTTATTGTTCTGATTTTTGTTGATTCCAAGGGTAAAGAAGCCGAGGGTAAAGAAAAAAAATCCCCGAGTTTAAGTACGAAAATCTTTCCAAAAAGTGTCTTTTCGGTCTTAATAAAAACAATAGATTTGGAATCAAACCGAGTAAGCAAAACTTTTCAAGGAGGATTGTCCCTTGATGGCAATGCAAAACAATTTCTCAGATTAATCTAGAAAGCATACTCTATCTTTGATAACAAAAAAAGGCATATTTCGAATCAATGAAGCCCGAGGAATTATTCAGGCTATATTCTTTTGACAGAGAAATTGCTTAAGGATTGTTCAGGGCACCCGGCTGACTGACCGTATTTCAAACAATAGGCTTTACGAAAAATGTGGTTCAATACCACTCTCTAGGGCTATAATGAAAAAGAGTTTGAGGTGGCTAGGCCACGTTGTGCGGATGAAGGATGACAGATTGCCGAAGATTGTTCTTTTCGGCCAACCGTCTAGGGCTAAACGGAAAGCAGGTCGTCCTCGCCTGGATTGGGAGGACGTCATAAGAAAGATTTAAAGGAAATGGGAACTTCATGGGAGGGTGTAAAAAGGGAGGCATTGAGTAGATTGGGATGGAGGAGGAGCTTGCGTAGCTGTGTTGGCCCTAGGCGGCTTGGTGCTGTGGTGAGTTTTTAGTAGTAGTAGTAGTAGTAGTATTTATTTTTTGGAGCAGAAAGTATAAAATTTCTTGCAAAATAGTCATCAGTTAATTTTACTCATAGAAAAACTACAATCCTAAAGGCATCTGTGTACTACTACTGCCACATCTGTATACCTCGCTGACTGGGATGATTAGAGTACACTAAGCATAATATTAAAAGAAACTTACCGCCTGATAAAGCCTTGGCAACCGTTGTCTTCCCAGCGTTATCCAAACCTAGAATTAAAACTGTTATTTGTCTTCGGAAAATTGAAGTTCAAGTAAACTACAATTGTGCGGACAATAAACCTTTTATTTAAGTTGCAACTCACCCTTTATTGCCAAGAGTAGTTTGGCAATTTCCCATCCCCATTTACAATCACTGACTGATCTACACCAAACCAAGGAATGTGGATCAAATAATATTGCTATGGCAACAAGAAAACAACAAAAAGGAAGAGCAACATCGGACGTTCTCAAATGCAAGGTGTTATAACCACTTGACGCTATTGAAACATAAAGTAACTTCACAAGATTAAGGCAAAACCTTCAGTGTGTTATAATTTTAACTTTGAGTATCTATTAAACATTCCAGAGGCCTAAAGCTAACTCTAAAGAATTAAGAGTTAAAACACTTTAAATGATGAAAAGCCCTCTCCTGAACAGGAGATTTGGTCATAGTTAAGATGCGTCTATATGTCTCTTCCTCACGCAGTAAAACCAGCGAAGTAAACAAATAATCAATTGACACGTGCCTCGTTGAGTTGGATCAATCCCGACTTTCGCAGACGTTGATTAGATTTAGTTGTCAGCAAGTTTCCACTAGTTAATACCAGGGCCAAAATTTCATCATAGTTATGGGAGGGGGGAGCCAAAGTTGAAGTCGATTTTCTCAAATCAAATAAAAATGACCAAAAGAAAAATGGGCCATATCATGGTTGCAGCGGTAGCTGTAACGTAGTAAAGAGCGAACCACAGCCCATAGTAACGTAAAATAAAAAAAAAACGTCTAGAGAAAAACTAGTGAAAAAATTTCCATCTGACTCTGATTCACGAATGTTACATCGTTAAAAGACCGAATATCTATGGTTTTGGTGATGATATGACCCTCCATAAACCCTGGGAAAGGGCTGTATGCTGTATCGGAATCGGACGTATCGTCACGCGAATCGGTATGGACATATTATTGTTGTGCGTATTGATATTTGGCAGGAATCAGGCGTGCATTTTTTCACGGGAATCACTGGGCGTTTTTTTTTTCGATCATGGTTTTCCAATATCTCCAACGTTTTCAATGGCTTCCCAATATTTGAAAACAAATTTGTCCAAGACTTTCATAAGGAATGGCACCAGATCAAATTAAAGTGTACCATTGGACTTAGCATGGTCGAAAAGTATGTATAATGGGATCCAGGGGAAGGAGGATCAAGGGGAGACCCGGGGTCCCCCCCAAGATTTTTTGGCGCCCCCAATCCTTTTTTTTCTCTTTAAAAAAACTTGTCAATTTAGTCAATTATTGGCACCCAGGTTGCAATATCCCCCCACACACCAAGATTTTGCTCTAGATCCGGCTTCGTACAAAAACACTTAGTGGATTTATCGCGAATAACTTAATGTCAGTGCACATCTTACGAAATGTCAGCGCACATCTCACGCAATGACAGCGCCATTCTTACGTAATGGTAGCGCACATGTTACATAATGACAGCGCCATGAAGAGGAATTTTATTAAGGCATTTTAAGTTGTATCTCAAGATATTTTTCTTTAAGAGGTTTCAAGGCGTTTTTTTCCTTTCAAGGACTTTTTTTTCCTTCAAAGCGTTTTTTTTCTTCTTTCAATTCATTTCTTTTTTCTTTCTTTCAAGGCGTTTTTTTCTTTAATTCATATGTAAGTGGGAATGTTTATGGAGAATGTATTCCCGCGCGAACCGTTTCTTCAGACACCATGAGGGAATCATCCACGTTTAATTGAGGAGGACAAATACACAGGTTCTTACATAATACTTTAGTTATCTTTCAGTACATTTATTCTCAAATTATTATTATATTCTAATGATTTTTGTCCTTGTTAGGGTTCGAAAGATCAATTTCCATTCAATAGAACAACGCTCAGACGCCAGGACCAGCAGGCTATTCTCAATATTCTGTTCTGGCTAATACATTCTAAAAATAACCTATTGCATGCGAAGTGAATACCCATGTTTCGCTTACTAGAATGATGATACCGTGTTCCCTTCAGCTACGATAATTGACACACAGAGGGGAAATTCTATTTCTAAAAATTATAGTTTCCAAGGCAAATGTGTAATTAGAGTAATTCTGAAAATAAGTTCAATGCATGCGAAGTAATCGTCAAACTATAAATTCGCATTCTTTTTATTATTTTTTTTTTTTTTTTAGATGTGCTATAATTATTTCAAGTTACTGCTTGCAAGGCAAATGTGTAATTAGAAAAATTCTGAAAATACAGTGTTTGTGAGACAATACTATGCAAATGGGAAAGACAAAACGGGGAAAAACCAGACATGGGATAAAATATTTAAAAAAACATGTCTAAATTAAAAGGAAGGTATGGGTCCTAGCAGAAAATTCCAGGGGGACGGGGCTGATATTAAAGGTAAATTTTTAGGCTCTATTTTATTATTTTGATGGCTTTTAATGAAAATATCTCGTTTCTTTGGGCCCAGACTATACTCCCTTGTTGTACTAGAACCTATGCTAGAATTTATGCTATACTAGAACCTCGCTATTAAAAAAGTTACTCCTTTTTTTATAGATTGATACTGATTGTTCTCTTTAATATATTTTCAGACATTTCTTGTTAGGGATTACGCATTCAACCTGCTGGTTCAAGTTTTTCCCAGCCAAGCCTATCATAAAAACCTCTAAAACATACCAGGCCACTACGGCATAAAACGCCTGCGCCCTGCCATCCACGTGCCACAACCCCCTCCCCCCCCAGGACATTTTCAACCTTTCTCTCTAAAATAAAAATTTATAAATTAAAAATTACCATTGTTTTTATTTGAACAGCGGGACTTGGCATTTTATAGCTAGAGCGTGATACTTCAAGCAATTCACGTAACAGTGGCACACTATTACTGCACCGCGGCACCCTTATATCATATCATCACCCCCCCCCTTCCTAGTACATTTTCAGACATTTCTTGTTAAAAAATTCTGCATTCAATCTGGTGATTCCAGTGGTCACAAGCCAAGCCTATCATAATAACCACCAAAACACCCTCAGACGACCACGACATTAAACGACATTAACGTCTCCTCCCATCCACATGGAACCTTCCTCGGATCTCCCCTAGGACAATTTCAACCTTAATCTCTCAAAAATAAATGTTTGAGACATTGTTCTCTTCAATATATTTTCAGACATTTCTTGTGCAAAATTACGCATTCAACCTGTTGATTCAAGTTTTCACTAGCCAAGCCTATCATACGAACCTCTAAAACATATCGCGCCACTACGGCATAACACGCCTTCCCTCTGCCAACCAGGTAGCAAACCCTCCCCCCCCCCTAGGACATTTTCAATCTTTCTCTCTAACAAAAATTGTAAACTAAAATTAACAAGTTTTCATTTGAACAGCAGGACTCGGCATTTCATTGTTAGAACTGATACTCTAAGCAACTCACGCCACAATGCCACACTACTACTGCTCCAAGGCACCCTTACACCACGTCATCCCCCCTAGGACATTTTCATACATTTCTTGTTAGAAATTACCCATTCAATCTGGTGATTCAAGTTTTCCCAAGCTAAGCCTACCATAATAACCTCCAAAATATCTACAAGCCACAACGACATATTACGCCTGCCCCCTGCCATCCACATGACACACCCCCTCATAAACCCCACTCCTCCCCGAAGAAAATTTTCGAACTTTTTTCTCTCAAAAAACTGTAAACTAAAAAATGACATTTGTTTTTATTTGAACAGTGGGACTCGGCTTTTCATTACTAGATTGCGATGTTACAAGGTAATTCCAAGCATTTTACACTGTAAGTTTGACACAAGTTACCCTCTAGCAGGCATTATCGCACAAATTGCATTTTTTGGGGCATTTTTCAGAAAAAAATATTGGCTTACACTAGAATTGATCGTTTAAACTTAATGAAAAAACCACCATCAGCGTTTCTTCTGATGAATCCTAACAAAAAAAGGCCAGTGTGGCACAATATACCACCCCCGACAACACCCTCTGGGGGAAAATTATCACGCGTATGGATTTCTTAGCCTTTTTCTCTTAAAAATTAATTTTTTAATTTAAAATGGCCATTGGTTTTCAATTGGACAACGGAAACTTGCTATTTTCTTGCGATGTTCCCTGGTAATTCCAAGCCTGTGACACTGATTGGTTGAAACATGGAACCCTCTAACAGGCATTATCGCACATATGAGATTCTTAGGAAGCATTTTTACAGCAAATTATTCATTTACACAAGAATTGATAGTTTACACTTAACGAACAAACCCTCATTAACGTAACTTCTTATGAATTTTAACAAGTGAGGCCAGCGTGGCACAATGTACCACCCCTGACAACACCTTCTGGGGGCAAATTATCACATATATGGATTTTCAACCTTTTTCTCTCAAAAATTAATTTTGTAAACTAAAAAATGACCATTGGTTTTATTTGAACAGCGGAAACTTGCCATTTTAATGCTAGATTACGATACTCCAAGGCTATTAACGCCACAGAGGATTTAGAACATTTATTGAATGAGCTTAATCCTTTTTCTACTGGTTTTATAATAAATTACAGTATGATGGCACCCTGCAACATCCATCATCAACATTTTAAGCGTTTTCAAACGTTTGAATACCCCCAATGGGTGCATTTTTTATTGCCATTTTTCTTCGATAATTCCCAACCTGACCCACACTATTACTGCTCTACGGGACCCTCCGACATCACATCATCACCTCGTGGACATTTACAGACATTCCTTGTTGTAAAAACTTGAATCCAGTGATTCAAGTTTTCACGAGCCTACCCTTTTCATGATGCTTCTCAAAACATCTCATACCACCGTGTCATTAAGTGCTTGTCCTCCCCCCCCCCCGTGACACCTATGTGGCATCCCTCATCATCTCTAGAGCAATTTCAGCTATTTCCTCTGCAAATATACCAGTTTACACTACAATCAATCGCTTATGTGGAGTAGTTTTTTGACAGAGTTACAGCCTTATGGACCGAGGTCTGAGAGTTTTACGATATTTTAGTATCTTTTTTATATTTATCCTGGGGTTTAATAGATCCAGGGAATAAAAATTCAACTTCGAGACCAGAGTGGCACTGGAATACCGTTTTCACAAACAGCAAGGGAGCAATTTTGACTAGGGGTATGCTAGTAATTGAGGATTTTAAGCAATTATTTACCATATTTTAACATTTGTGTCATATTTTTAATAAAAACAAAAAAAATTTTTTAAGCACGAAAAACGGGTTTTAATTTTCTAACAAGCAGTGAACTACAAAACAATTAATTATGCACAAAAGCTCCGAATATTTCGGCCCCACATCCGGGAGCCTTTCTCAACGGAAAAAAAAATAAATAAATAAAGCAAAAAAAAAACAACTTAAATTACATTACAATAAAACATACTAAACACATAAAGAGAACAAAAGCAAAAACGAAAGAAAAATATAAATAAATAAGAACAAAACTCACATATTAATTAAACACTTCCATGCACTGAATGTCTTTCAACTGGCCTCCTCTCAGTATATAAATTGAAATATATTAAATAAACACTTCCATGTACTGAATGTCTATATTGATTCTACTCGCCTCCTCCCATTATATAAATTTAAATCTATCAAAAATGAAGAATATATTTATACTTAGACCAAAACATTAAAAGGTCATCTAACCCCCCGGTCCATAACCATTAATTAAATTTCACAGGTTCATCAACCATTTTATGAATTATAAATTGAATGGATTAGTTGACCTTTTCAATTTAAATATTATTAAAATCAGTATTGGTTGAATATCTTGCCTGCATTTTAATTAAACTATTATAAATTGAATTGATCCCAAATTCCCCATCATCTCTATTGATGCTAGTACCCTCATATATTATCTTTTTTATTTCTATAATTTCCCTGAAGCTTTGTAAAAGTCCTACAGACGTATCTACTATTTTTTTTTGATCAAATAAAATACTGTGATGAGGAAAATTATAAAGATGTTCTGCAACCGCTGACTCAAACGTTTCTGGTGTTTTGTTTTGTTTTAGAGCGTAATCTATTGCATTCTTGTGTTGTTCTAGCCTATTTTCTAAAGTTTGTTGCGTTCTACCCACATAAAATTTTCCACAAGAACATGGAATTTTGTATACTCCTTTTGCAAATTTCTCGGTATCTTGTCTTTCCCTTTATTTAACAACGAGCTTATATTATGTCCTGATTTAAATGCTGTATTTATATTATGTTTTTTTAATTCTCTTCTTAATTTTTGTGATAAAATTGGTACAAAAGGCAAAGTTATGTAATTTTTTTCTTGATTTGACACATCTTCTTCTAATATTTTTGTCTCCGTCAACTTTTTTTTCCTCTTTTCAATTATTTGAGAAATCATTTTTTCCGGAGAGCCATTACCTATTAGAATATCATTAATAAAAATTAGTTCATTTCTTATGTATCCTGGTGATGCTAATTTTAATACCCTATCCACTAAAGAAATAACCACACCCTTTTTTACTTGGATCGGGTGATTTGATGTGAAAGACAAATAACGGTTGTTACTAGTCGGTTTACGGTAAATTGAAAATGCTAGTTCATTATTATTTCTATGGATCAAAATATCTAGAAACTGTAACTTATTCTCTGTTTCATTTTCAATTGTAAAAATTAACTCTCCTCCCAAATTATTTAAATGTTCCAAGAAACCTTCAATTTCTGATTCCCCGTAATTCCAAATAATTAAAATATAATCCATATATCTGCCCCAAAATTTAGTTTTTAAAAAATATGTTTCTATAGCTAAATTTTCAACATACTCTACATAAATGTTTGCTAACAACGGACTTAAAGGCCCTCCCATTGCTAAACCCCTGATTTGATGGTAAAAATTATCTCTAAACTTGAAATAGTTAGTATATCTGCTAGTTATTTTGACTAAATTTAATATAGTTTCCAGTTCAATTCCGAAGGTAATTCTTCTATCTCATTTTTTCGTTCCTCAAGTTTTTTGGATAAAATACTAAACGATTTATCAAAAGGAATATACGTATACATGGATTTTATATCGAAACTGAACAATCTAGATTCTTCTGATATTTCTACACTTATAAGTTTGTCTTTTAAAAATTTCGAGTTTTTTATATACGAATATAAAAAACTCGAAATTTTTAAAAGACAAACTTATAAGTGTAGAAATATCAGAAGAATCTAGATTGTTCAGTTTCGATATAAAATCCATGTATACATATATTCCTTTTGATAAATCGTTTAGTATTTTATCCAAAAAACTTGAGGAACGAAAAAATGAGATAGAAGAATTACCTTCGGGAATTGAACTGGAAACTATATTAAATTTAGTCAAAATAACTAGCAGATATACTAATTATTTCAAGTTTAGAGATAATTTTTACCATCAAATTAGAGGTTTAGCAATGGGAGGGCCTTTAAGTCAGTTGTTATAAAACATTTATGTAGAGTATGTTGAAAATTTAGCTATTGAAACATATTTTTTAAAACCTAAATTTTGGGGAAGATATATGGATGATATTTTAGTTATTTGGAATTACGGGGAATCAGAAATTTAATGTTTCTTTGAACATTTAAATAATTTGGGAGGAGAGTTAATTTTTACAATTGAAAAGGAAACAGAGAATAAGTTACCGTTTCTAGATATTTTGATCCATAGAAATAATAATGAACTAGCATTTTCAATTTACCGTAAACCGACTAGTAACAACCGTTATTTGTCTTTCACATCAAATCACCCGATCCAAGTAAAAAGGGTGTGGTTATTTCTTTAGTGGATAGGGTATTAAAATTAGCATCACCAGGATACATAAGAAATGAACTAATTTTTATTAAGGATATTCTAATAGGTAATGGCTATCCGGAAAAAATGATTTCTCAAATAATTGAAAAGAGGAAAAAAAGTTGACGGAGCCAAAAATATTAGAAGAAGATGGGTCAAATCAAGAAACAAATTACATAACTTTGCCTTTTGTACCAATTTTATCACAAAAATTAAGAAGAGAATTAAAAAAACATAATATAAATACAGCATTTAAATCAGGACATAATATAAGCTCGTTGTTAAATAAAGGGAAAGACAAGATACCGAGAAATTTGAAAAAGGGAGTATACAAAATTCCATGTTCTTGTGGAAAATTATATGTGGGTAGAACGCAACAAATTTTAGAAAATAGGCTAGAACAACACAAGAATGCAATAGATTACGCTCTAAAACAAAACAAAACACCAGAAACGTTTGAGTCAGCGGTTGCAGAACATCTTTATAATTTTCCTCATCACAGTATTTTATTTGATCAAACAAAAATAGTAGGTACGTCTGTAGGACTTTTACAAAGCTTCAGGGAAATTATAGAAATAAAAAGATAATATATGGGGGTACTAGTATCAATAGAGATGAAGGGGAATTTGGGATCAATTCAATTTATAATAGTTTAATTAAAATGCAGGCAAGATATTCAACCAATACTGATTTTAATAATATTTAAATTGAAAAGGTCAACTAATCCATTCAATTTATAATTCATAACATGGTTGATGAACTTGTGAAATTTAATTAAGGGTTATGGACCGGGGGGTTAGTTGACCTTTTAATGTTTTGGTCTAAGTATAAATATATTCTTCATTTTGATAGATTTCAATTTATATATTGGGAGGAGGCGAGTAGAATCAATATAGATATTCAGTACATGGAAGTGTTTATTTAATATATTTCCATTTATATACTGAGAGGAGGCCAGTTGAAAGACAGTCAGTGCATGGAAGTGTTTAATTAATCTGTGAGTTTTGTTCTTATTTATTTATATTTTTCTTTCGTTTTTGATTTTTGTTCTCTTTATGTGTTTAGTATGTTTTATTGTAATGTAATTTAAGTTGTTTTTTTTTTTGATTTATTTATTTATTTTTTTTTTACGTTGATAAATGCTACCGGATTTTGGGCCGAAATATTCGGAGCTTTTGTGCATAATTAATTGTTTTGTAGTTCACTGCTTGTTAGAAAATTAAAACCCGTTTTTCGTGTTTAAAAATTTTTTTTTGTTTTTAATGGAAAAGCAGTGTGGTCTAAGAAAATATTTTTAATATTTTCTAGAGCTTATGGGCCAAGGTTTGAGAATTTTAAGAGATTATTTCCCATATTTTAATATTTTTTCAATAGCTTTCATTATTTTCTGAGGGGTTTAATAGATCCAAGGCATGAAAAATTCAACCTCGAGAGCAGAGTGGCACAATGTAACTACCTAACGGCACCTCCTCATGCACATTATCGTTCCTAAGAAATTTTTCAAACATTTTCATGTTAAAAACCATGCTTTGAATCCACTGTTTCGTGATTTCGCAAGCCAACCCACCGTGATGCCATGCTTTTCTTAATACTAACAAAAGAATTTCTTAATGCTAACAAATTTTTCTTAGAAGCAACAAGTTTTTCTTTATAATAAAAAACACTATGCACATTTTTCTTTGAGTTTCATCATTGTCTTTTATATTATATTTTGAGCTATCTCTGTAGAGATAGTCCTCTTTTCTCTGTCTCTTCTTTCGAACTTCCTCTTCCTTTTCTGTCGTATCAAACCTCGTTTTATGAGTCCTTACTTGTACCCTGTATAAATTTATCTCTATAACAATCAAGATTCTTTTCCTCATTTCCTCCAGATTTTTTTCGTCTATTCTAGAGTCTACACTGTCTAAACATGTAGTAGGTTCATGAGAGTGCTCAAAATCATGATAATGTTCTTTACATATAGAACAGCTTTTTGTGCGACAAGCTTTTTGTGTAGCTTACCGCTGTCGGTATTAATAAATAAATAAACAGTTGCAATAAAAGGATATTTCTAACTCAATTTGTTCATCCATTCTAGCGCACTGCAGACTTTTTCAAACTGTTTTGAAATTTGTCTGGGGTTACATTGGATATTGTGACGTCAGTGGGCATGTCCTAGAAATCCTATGGAAAAGGGTATACATATGTAGTAGAAAAACAAAGGGGGTGTGTCACCTAGCCTTTGAACTCTTGCCAAGGGCGGGAATCTTTCCTGGGGTGGGAATGTCACCTAGAAAAAGGGATGCCGTGAGGTCAGAGGGCATGTCACAGGAATTATATGGGAAAAGAAATATGTATGTTGTAAAAAAAAAAAAAAAAGGAATTGTGTCATCTAACCATGCTAAGGACTGGAATTTTGACAGGTGTGACGTCCGAGGGCTTCGTTTAAATTCCAACGTTATTTTTCCTATCCATGCGTTTGAGATCCAGTTCTGATTTTCCTGTGGGTACCGAGGCGTCAGTCGGTTTCAGAAAAATCTTGCCGAAAAACATGGCTGCGCTTGAATCCTATAGGAAAAGGGATGAGGCTCCAATTGAAAGATGGGGTGGGATGCGCTTGACATCCAATGTTATTTTCCCTATGGCTGCCATGACGTCAGAGGGCATGTCACGGGAATTCTATGTGAAAAAAGAGGGCATATCTTAAAAAAAACAAGGGGATGTGTCACCTAACCGTGCCAAGGACGGGCATTTCATCTAGAAACAGGGCATGCACTTGGAATCTTGCGAGCTATCCGCTAGAAACAGGGATGTAGTGATGTCAGATGTCATGCGCTTGAATTCTATGGGAAAAAGGAGGACATGTGCTTGAACCCCAAAGCTATTTTCCCTATTTAAATTTCCCTATCTGTCTTCTTGAAAGCAGTGATGGGATTCTACTGATTTTTAGCAAGAAATTTTCTGAAAATGTCCTAAGGAAAGGATGGGGATTTGATGTATGCGTGCCTCGGAGCAGTAATAATGTGGCACTGTGGCGCGAATTGCTTTGAGTATCATGTTCTAGCAATGAAATGCCGAGTCCTGCAGTTCAAATAAACACAATGGTAATTTTTAGTTTACAAAATTTATTTTTGAGAGGAAAAATTTGAAAATGTTCCGGGGAGTAATGAGAGGGATGTGTCACGTGGATGACAGGGGACAGGCGTGTAATGTTGTGATGGTCTGGGGGTGTTTTGGAGGTTATTATGATAGACTTGGCTTCTGAAAACTTGAATTACCAGATTGAATGCATAATTTTTAACAAGAAATGTCTGAGAATGTCCTAGGGGAGGGGGGGATGATGTGATGTAAGGGTGCTACGGAGCAGTAATAGTGTGGCACTGTGGCTTTAACTGCTTGGAATATTACTTTCTAGCAATGAAATGCCAAATCCCGCTGTTCAAATAAAACAAGGGCCATTTTTAGTTTGCAAAATTTGTTTTTGAGAGAAAAATGTTGTAAATGTCTTAGAGGAGGATGTCAAGTGGATAGCAAGGGGCAGGCGTGTAATGCCATAGTGGTGTGATGTTTTAGAGGTTGTTATGATAGGCTTGGCTTGTGAAAACTTGAATTACCAGATTGAATGCGTAATTTTTAACAAGAAATGTGTGAAAATATATTGAAGAGAACGATCTGTATCAATCTATTAAAAAGGAGTAATTTTGTTACTAGCAAGGTTTTAGTATAGTATAGATTCTAGTATAGTGAGGCGGAATAATCGGGGCGTAAAGAAACGAGATGTTTTCATTAAAAGCCCCCAAAACGATAAAATAAAGTCTAAACATCTATCTCTAACATCAATGCTGTCCCCCCTGGAATTGTTTACTAAGACCCATACCTTTCTTTTAATTTACGCCAAGTTTATGTCAGGTTTTTCATGTTTTGTATCTTTCCATTTGTATAGTCTTTGTGTAGTCCAACTAACGCTGTATTTTCAGAATTTCTCTAATTACGTGTTTGCCTTAGAAACAATAATTTCTAGAAACAGATTTCCCCCTCTGCGCGTCAATTATCATAGCTGTAGAAAACACGCTATCATCATTCTAGTAAAAGAAACATGGAAATTCTCCTCGCATGAAATAGGCTATTTCTAGAATGTATTAGCCAGAACAGAATACTAGAAATAGCCCACAGGTCCTGGCGTCTGAGGCGTTGTTCTATTG
Source organism: Artemia sp. Qi Xiang Cuo (assembly GCF_049724085.1). Taxonomy (NCBI): domain Eukaryota; kingdom Metazoa; phylum Arthropoda; class Branchiopoda; order Anostraca; family Artemiidae; genus Artemia; species Artemia sp. Qi Xiang Cuo. The sequence continues at coordinate 43,642,304 of NC_142795.1, forward strand.
GATGGACATTGATCTTTCCAGTCCTAACGAGAACCAAAATCATTAGAACATAAGATTCCTTTGAGAAAAAATTCACTGAAAGAAAAATAAAGAATTACATAACAACCCACGTATATGTCCATATCAATTAAAAGAGGGGGATTCCCTCATGGAGTCTGAAGAAATGGTTCGCGTGAGAACACATCATACATAAACATTCCCACTTACATAAAAATTTAAGAAAAAAGAAGCCTTGAAAGAAAGAAAAAAGAAACGCGTTGACAAAAACGTCTTGAAGGAAAAAAGAAAAAAAATGCCTTGAAAGAAAAAAACACCTTGAAACCTTTTAAAGAAAAATGTCTTAAAAAACGTCTTGAAATGCCTTAATCAAATTCCTATGCATGGCGCTATCATTATGTAACATGTGAGCTGTCATCACGTAAGATGTGCGATGTCATTACGTAACGTGCGCTGACATTACGTAAGATGTGGGCTGCTATTAAGTTATTCCCAACAAATCCACTAAGTCACGTATGAGTTCCATCTCCGATTACTAAACACCCCCTTTGACGTAACACTTGTTGAGTCACGCACGATTGCTTCATCCTCTATTACATAGGTTAACATTGTCGTAACACCTGGTCATGAAAACAGGACATGCGCTTGAAACAGGTATGCGCCTGAGACCAGGATACGCTTGAAACTGGGATACGCCTTAAACCGGGGACCGCTTCAATCCATGGTTGCTTGTATTCGGGAGTACTGACCGCTTCAGTCTGGAACCGTCCCACCACTTCCTTCATCCCAAGCAATTAAAGTCCCTTTTACTTTTATAGCGTAGCGGTTTGTTTACCCTTAACTAAAAGCGCTAGTCGCTTGAGACAAAGGAAAAAATCTGATATGGAATCTTGGATACAGTTTATAATGGTTGCAGCAGTACCTTAAATCGGCTTAAGCCCTTCGGTGTAGACTTGAGAAGATAAGTGATCCCCGTCCTGCACTGGTATCCGGGATCATTGCTTTTCCTGAGGCCAAAATAATTTTAATGATTAAAAGAACATGAAAATTGGAACTTGGAATGTTACGACGTTATACAATGACTACCGTGTCGACATTTTGACAGACAAATTCAGACGATTCCAACTGGATTTATTAGAAGTTTCAGAAACTCATAGCCTAAAATAGGGATATATGGTATCCTAGCGTAGGTAAATTTGGTGTAAGAAAAGAAAACAGCAATGGATACAGACAGAACCTGGCGTCGCGCCGATGAGGGAAGACCAGCGGTGGCGGGGGAAAACAGCGCGGATTTATTAGAAGTTTCAGAAACTCATAGCCTATCCCGGGGTAGGAAGCATGGAATTAGGTGATATAGAATTTGTTTACTCAGGCAGGAAGGATGGGGTACATAGACAAGGAGTAGGGCTCATAATGAATAAGGAAGCTACTATGTCTTATTTAGGCTGGGAATGTATTAATAATAAAACACTAATTACTCATTTTATGATTAAAAAGTTCAGGGTATCAATTATAGTAGTATATGTTCTTGTAAAACCGACTGACGGAAATACCAGTGACTCAGATGAATTTTACTTACAGTTTGATGTTTTTGATGTTTTACTTGGAGATTTTAACGCCCAGGTCGGTAGAAAATAGGGATATATGGTATCCTAGCGTAGTTAAATTTGGTGTAAGAAAAGAAAACAGCAATGGATACAGACAGAATCAGGGTATCAATTATAGTAGTATATGTTCTTGTAAAACCGACTGACGGAAATACCAGCGACTCAGATGAATTTTACTTACAGTTACAGGAGCAAATAGACAGGGTCTCAGGTAGAAATTTGATGTTTTACTTGGAGATTTTAACGCCCAGGTCGGTAGAAAATAGGGATATATGGTATCCTAGCGTAGGTAAATTTGGGGTAAGAAAAGAAAACAGCAATGGATACAGACAGAACCCGGCACCGCGCCGATGAGGGAAGACCAGCCGTGGCGGGGGAAAACAGCGCGCCACCGCTATGCTGCCGGTAAGATGTCGGCGGCGCACCACCGGCACGATTAATGCTGACCGCAAACATTAATGGTTTCATCAGTCTCTCTCAAATTACAGCTTAAATTTACAACAGATTCGAACCTACTCATGAGTTAAAAAATTCACAAGTCACTGGCTGGAAACTGGTCTTCTTCGTTATTCATCATATCTAAAAACAGCAAACAAAAAAAAATTCTGCAAACTTACAATTCAGCCGTAGAAACAATCTGTTGGCTGTCAATTTCAAAATCCAACTGAAGGCTGAAGCTGTATAGTAGTGAATGCGTTCTATAATTCTATTCAACTTGAAAATAAAATTCTTGACTACGAATGATGTTGAAATTATTCGAAATTATTTACTCATTTCATAAAGACAATACTTTTTTTGTCAACATAAGAAGAACTGTGTATGTTGCAATATTTGCAGTTGCACATTGCATCTATCTGGTTTTTATGCAAAGTAACAAAAGAGACGAAAATTAACGAACAAGAGAGTAGTGGAGGACTATGGTATGCAGAGTAATATTTGGCAGGGAAAGTCACTGGTAATAAATCGCTAGGGGTGGCTCGGGTGCACCGTGATTGCATGATTTTCAGGGGTTCAGGAAACCAAATTTTTTTCGGAGATGACGCATAGATTTTCGGGGAAATGCCCAAAAATTCGGGGATAGCGCAAGCCTTGCGTGATCTCTAATCAGGAAAATCGAAATACTAAACCACACAAGAAGGAAAAGCTCCGACTTTGAGGTTGACGCAATAAAGAATTGCCCCAAAATTAATTTAGGGTCGACCGAACGCCGCCACCTCTGCCGGTGGTGGCGTTGCGACACTTCATTGGCGGTCAACTGGGCCTCTCGTCAGCGGCGTTCGGTCGATCCGCAGGCGCGGTGCAAGGGTCTAAATGCAAGCCCTGCTTGATTTCTAATCAGGAAAATCGAAATAATAAACCACATGAGAAGGTAAAGTTCTGACTTTATGGTCGAGGCAATAAAGAATTGCCGAACAATTAATTTAAAGCAGACCGAACACCACCGCCTCTGCAGGCGGCGGCGCGCCTTTGGCGCGCCAGCGGCATTGTGACACTTCGATGGCGGTCGACCGGGCCTTTCGTCGGCAGCGTTCGGTCGATCCATCGGAACGGCGCCGGGGTCTAGATGCAGTCTTTGGCAATTTTGTAGGTATAACAATCTTGTTATAACCAATATGGTGTTTGGTCATAAAATGGGTCATTAGCTAACATGGTTTTCGCATGATAGTAAGACAGAGAACCTTATTGATTATGTTATAGTAAACCGAAGACTGGCAGGATTAATACAAGATACTAGGGTATATACTAAGGTAGATACTTATGATACTACTAATTACTTATTTTATGACTAAAAAGTTCAGAGTATCAGTTATAATAGTATATGCCCCTGTAAAACTAACTGACGGAGATACCAGTGACTCAGATGAATTTTACTTACAGTTACGGAAGCAAACAGACAGGTATGATGTTTTTACTAGGAGATTTTAACCCCCAGGTCGGTAAAAAATAGAGATATATGGTATCCTAGCCTAGGTAAATTTTGTGTAAGAAAAGAAAACAGTAATGGATACAGACTTTGGCAATTTTGTAGATATAACAATCTAGTTATAACCAATACGGTGTTTGGTCATAAAATGGCTCATAAGTTAACATGTTATTCACGTGATGATAAGAAAGCAAACCTTATTGATTATGTTATAGTAAACCGAAGACTGGCAGGATCAATACAAGATACTAGGGTATATATGAGCGCTGTTATTGATGTTAAAAGTAAAGATCAGCATCTAGTAGTGTCTAGGGTTACTTTAAAGCTGAAATTTCGGAAGGGTAACTACCTTCCGGGAAGTAATGATGTTGGTAGACTCCAAGATGAGAATTTGAGAAAAACTATCAAGGACAGTTTAATACTAAACTTAAGAGTTTAAAATTTGACAATGTGGAAGCTGGTTGGAACAATTTTAGCAAAATAATTTGTGAAGTTGCTGAAGGTGTCTTAGGGAAGAAAGCTAGGACTGCAGCTAAGAATATTAGTGAAAAAGTTTTATGCTTAATAGAAAGGAGAAGGGACCTGTACAAGAATAATCTGATTGATAGATCATGTGAAAACAAAAGGAATGTAAAGAAAGTGGAGAAAGCATTAAAATATGAACTCGGAAGGAGTGAATGGAGGCCATGGATAAAATTGCCGAGGATCTGGAAGATGAAGCTAGACGGCATAATAGTAAAATATTGTACTGGCATGTTAATAAATTGAGAGTCAGTAGTAAATCTAGACTTTTCCCAGTTAAAGATAGGAAAGGGGCCATAATTAGTCATAAGGAAAGGGTTAAAGAGAGATGGGCAGAACATTTTGAGAATTTTTAACGCGAGATAGAGTTGCAGGAAAAGATACAGAGGGAAATGAAAAAGTTTGTGATACCTTGGATGTGAAGGAAGATTTGTTTTGTGAGGAAGAATTAGCAACAGCACTAAAAAGATCAAAAAATAATAAAGCTTCCAGGTGCTGATAGGGTGGTAAATGAGTTTTTTTAAATATTGTGGCTCTGAGGTTAGAAATAAGTTACTGAAGATTGTGAATATGGTTTTTGAAAAGGGGGAAGTACCTAATGATCTTAGGAAAACCTTAATTAAGCTACTATATAAGAAATGTGATAAATGTGAGTGTGGTAATTATCGATGTATTAGTCTGGTCTCTGTAGGTAGCAAATTACTTATTAATATGATTCCTTTTAGACTGAGAGATGTTGTAGACAAATTTTTAAGGGAAGAACAGTGCAGTTATAGAAAAGGTAGAGGATGTGTCGACCAAATTTGTATTCTAAGTTAATAATTGAGAAGTGCCTGAGTTGACAAACACCTTTGGTCCTCAGTCTTATAGAATATGAACAAGCGTTCAATTTTGTTGATGGGAGAGCTTTAGCAAAGGATTTATCCTTGTATGGTATACCAGACAAATACATTAAAGTGATTAGTGCTATGCACAAGAATAACACTGCTGCGGTTAAGGTAGGAAATGAGAGTAGAAAGGGGGGTGCTACTCCGACGAAAACCACGTGGTTTATGGTTTTCTCACTGAGAATGAAAAAACAGTATTTTTCTCACTTGAAAAACCATGAATTTTCTCACTTTTATGAATGTTTTCATGGATGGTTTTGTGTGTTGGTCAATTTATTTGATGTTTTTCATGGATGGTTATGGATGATTTATGGTTTTTGTCAATGAGAATGAAAAAACAGAAACTTTCTCACATTTATGTCTGTTTTCATGTTTTTTGTCAGTGAGAATTAAAAAACAGGAACTTTGTCACATTTATGTCGGTTTTCATGGATGGTTATGTGTGTTGGTCAATTTATTTGATGGCTTTATGTTCTTTGTCAGTGAGAATGGAAAAACAGGAACTTTGTCACTCCCTTCTTGTTGTTGTTCGAGCCAAATGATATGAGTTTCCGGGGAACACATGTGCTGTCAGTCATTAATCAAATTGTTTCCCTGGAATGTCTGACAGATGACGTCAAGTTAATTAATGTATTTGGTGCATTCCCAAAGAGAATTGTCTCCGGGACAAAGTGAAAGCACAGGGATGCCAAACAAAAGGAACACGCTGAAATTACGTTTAGGGATTATTTGGGCGAAACCGTTTTAGTCATTTTATGGAATTATTTCGGCGAAACAGTTAGAGACATTTTAAAATAAGATTTTTGAAGAGATTTTAGGAGAGAATTTGAGGGTAAAACTTTGTGGTCGTTATAATACACAAGTTCGATTTTAACAGTGTCGTAAGGTCCTATACCACAACCCAAAGGGTTCCGATCCCCCTACCCCAACCCCAAAGGGTTCCAATCCCTCTACCCCAACCCCGAAGGAAGCCGCCGGTCCTCAAAGGTCCACTGGGCTCCCAAAGGGCCCCCCGGCCCTCAAGGGTCCCCCAGACCCCCCCCGGGGCCCAAAGGGCCCCTCCCCCCTTTGGCCCCCCAAAGGGGCCCCTCTCCCTCCATCTCCTCCCTCCTCCTCCCCTTCCCCTCCCCTTCCCCTCCCCTCCTCCCCTCCCCTCCTCCTCCTCCTCCTCCTCCTCCTCCTCCTACCTCCTCCTCCTCCTCCCCTCCCCTCCTCCCCTCCCCTTCCCTCCCCCATTTTTTATACTTTTTTTGTGCATTGAGACACAGAACGACCCCCTCCCCCCGGCCCCTCCCCCCTCCCAAGGGCGGATTTTTAAAAGTTCATTTTGAATTTCTTTCGTTGTAATTCAAGAGTTTGAATATTTCAGTATTGTTTGGTTATTGTTTACCTTGTGACAGTTACATTTTCATGATTTTTCAAAGTTCTTTTTGATTTTCATTTGTTGAAATGCAAGAGTTGGAATATTTCAGTAGTGTTTGGTTGTGGTTTACCTTGTCATAGTTACTTTTTCTTGATTTTTCAAAGTTAATTTTGAATTTCTGTCATTGAAATGCAAGAGTTGGAATATTTTAGTAGTGTTTGGTTTACCTTGTCACAGTTACATTTTCTTGATTTTTCAAAGATCATTTTGAATTTCATTCAATGTAATGCAAGAGTTGGAATATTTCACTAGTGTTTCGTTTTGGTTTACCTTGTCACTGTTACATTTTCTTGATTTTTCCAAGTTCATTTTGTATTTCTTTTGTTGAAAAGCAAGATTTGGAATATTTCAGTAGTGTGTTGTTGTAGTTTACCTTGTCACACTTACATTTTCTTGATTTTTCGAAGTTCATTTTGAATTTCTTTTGTTGAAAGGCAAGAGTTGGAATATTTCAGTAGTGTGTTGTTGTAGTTTACCTTGTCACAGTTACATTTTCCTAATTTTTCAAAGTTCATTTTGAATTTCTTTCCTTGAAATTCAAGAGTTTGAATTTTTCTTTAGTGTTTGGTTGTTGTTTACCTTGTCAAAGTTGCATTTTCTTGATTTTTCAAAGTTGATTTTGAATTTCTTTCATTGAAATGTAAGAGTTGGAATATTTCATTAGTGTTTGGTTATGGTTGACATTGTCACAGTTACATTTTCTTAATTTTTATAATTTAATTTCTATTTTCTGTCACTTAAATGAAAGAGTTATAATATTTAAGTAGTGTTTTGTTGTGGTTTAAATTGTAACAGTTAAATTTTCCTGATTTTTCAAAGTTCATTTTGAATTTCTTTCATTGAAATGCAATAGTTGGAATATTTCAGTACGGTTTGGTTGCGGTTTACATTGTCACAGTTATATTTTCTTGATTTTTCTAAGTTTATTCTGTATTTTTTTCGTTGAAATGCAAGAGTCGGAATATTTCAGTAGTGTTTGGTTGTGGTTTAACTTGTCAGAGTTACATTCTCTTGATTTTTCAAAGTTCATTTTGAATTTCATTCGTTGAAATGCAAGAGTTGGATTATTTCAGTAGTGTTTGGTTGTGGTTCACCTTGTCACAGTTACATTTTCTTGATTTTAAAAGTTCATTTTGAATTTCTTTCGTTGAAATGCAAGAGTTGGAATATTTCAGTAGTGTTTGGTTGTGGTTTACCTTGTCATGGTTATATTTTCTTAATTTTTCAAAGTTCATTTTGAATTTCTTTCGTTGAAATGCAAGAGTTGGAATATTTCAGTAGTGTTTGGTTGTGGTTTACCTTGTCACAGTTACATTTTCTTGATTTTTCAAAGTTCATTTTGAATTTCTTTCGTTGAAATGCAAGAGTTGGAATATTTCAGTAGTGTTTGGTTGTGGTTTACCTTGTCACAGTTACATTTTCTTGATTTTTCAAAGTTCATTTTGAATTTCTTTCGTTGAAATGCAAGAGTTGGAATATTTCAGTAGTGTTTGGTTGTGGTTTACGAGCTAGAATATTTTAGTAGTGTTTGGTTTACCTTGTCACAGTTACATTTTCTTGATTTTTCCAAGTTCATTTTGAATTTCTTTCATTGAAATGCAAGAGTTGGAATATTTCAGTAGTGTTTGGTTGTGGTTTACCTTGTCATTGTTACATTTTCTCGATTTTTCAAAGTTCATTTTGAATTTCTTTTGTTGAAAGGCAAGAGTTGGAATATTTCAGTAGTGTGTTGTTGTAGTTTACCTTGTCACAGTTACATTTTCTTGATTTTTTAAAGTTCATTTTGAATTTCTTTTGTTGAAATGCAAGAGTTGGAATATTTCAGTAGTGTGTTGTTGTAGTTTACCTTGTCACAGTTACATTTTCCTGATTTATCAAAGTTCATTTTGAATTTCTTTCGTTGAAATGCAAGAGTTGGAATTTTTCTGTAGTGTTTCGTTATGGTTTATCTAGTCAAAGTTACATTTTCCTGATTTTTCAAAGTTCATTTTGAATTTCTTTCATTGAAATGTAAGAGTTGGAATATTTCAGTAGTGTTTGGTTGTGGTTTACCTTGTCACAGTTTCTTTTTCTTGATTTTTCAAAGTTCATTTTGAATTTATTTCGTTGAAATTCAAGAGCTGGAATATATCAGTAGTGGTTTGTTGTGGTTTACCGTGTCGCAGTTACATTCTCTTGATTTTTCAAAGTTCATTTCGAATTTCTTTCGTTGAAATGCAAGAGTTGGAATATTTCAGTAGTGTTTCGTTGTAGTTTACCTTGTCACAGTTACATTTTCCTGATTTTTCAAAGTTTATTTTGAATTTCTTTCATTGAAATGCAAGAGTTGGAATATTTCAGTAGTGTTTGGTTGTGGTTTACCTTGTCACAGTTACATTTTCTTGATTCTTCAAAGTTTATTTTGAATTTTTTTCGTTGAAATGCAAGAGTTGGAATATTTCAGTAGTGTTTGGTTGTGGTTTACCTTGTCAGAGTTACATTCTCTTGATTTTTCAAAGTTCATTTTGAATTTCTTTCGTTGAAATGCAAGAGTTGGATTATTTCAGTAGTGTTTGGTTGTGGTTCACCTTGTCACAGTTACATTTTCTTGATTTTTCAAAGTTCATTTTGAACTTTTTTCGTTGAAATGCAAGAGTTGGAATATTTCAGTAGTGTTTGGTTGTGGTTTACCTTGTAATGGTTACATTTTCTCAATTTTTCAAAGTTCATTTGAATTTCTTTCGTTGAAATGCAAGAGTTGGAATATTTCAGTAGTGTTTGGTTGTGGTTTACCTTGTCACAGTTACATTTTCTTGATTTTTCAAAGTTCATTTTGAATTTCTTACGTTGAAATGCAAGAGTTGGAATATTACAGTAGTGTTTGGTAGTGGTTTACCTTGTCACAGTTATATTTTCTTGATTTTTCAAAGTTCATTTTGAATTTCTTTCGTTGAAATGCAAGAGTTGGAATATTTCAGTAGTGTTTGGTTGTGGTTTACCTTGTCACAGTTACATTTTCTTGATTTTTCAAAGTTAATTTAGAATTTATTTCTTTGAAATGCACTAGTTGTAATATTTCAGTAGTGTTTTGTTGTGGTTTACCGTGTCACAGTTACATTTTCTTGATTTTTCAATGTTCATTTCGAATTTCTTTCGTTGAAATGCAAGAGTTGGGATATTTCAGTAGTGTTTGGTTGTGGTTTACCTTGTCACAGTTATATTTTCATGATTTTTCAAAGTTCATTTTGAATTTTTTTTCGTTGAAATGCAAGAGTTGGCATATATCAGTAGTGTTTTGTCGTGGTTTACCTTGTCACAATTACATTTTCATGATTTTTCAAAGTTCATTTTGTATTTCTTTCGTTGAAATGCAAGAGTTGGAATATTTCATTAGTGTTTTGTTGTGGTTTACCTTGTAACAGTTACATTTTCTTGATTTTTCAAAGTTCATTTGAATTTCTTTCTTTGAAATGCAAGAGTTGGAATATTTCTGTAGTGTTTGGTTGTGGTTTACCCTGTCAGAGTTACATTCTCTTGATTTTTCAAAGTTCATTTTGAATTTCTTTCGTTGAAATGCATGAGTTTGAATATTTCAGTAGTGTTTGGTTGTGGTTCACCTTGTCACAGTTACATTTTCTTGATTGTTCAAAGTTCATTTTGAACTTCTTTCGTTGAAATGCAAGAGTTGGAATATTTCAGTAGTGTTTGGTTGTGGTTTACCCTGTCATGGATACATTTTCTCGATTTTTCAAAGTTCATTTTGAATTTCTTTCATTGAAATGCAAGAGTTGGAATATTTCAGTTGTGTTTCGTTGTGGTTTACCGTGTCACAGTTACATTTTCTTGATTTTTCAAAGTTTCTTTTGAATTTTTTTCGTTGAAATGCGAGAGTTGAAAATTTCAGTAGTGTTTGGTTGTGGTTTACCTTGTCAGAGTTACATTCTCTTGATTTTTCAAAGTTCATTTTGAATTTCTTTCGATGAAATGCAAGAGTTGGATTATTTCAGTAGTGTTTGGTTATGGTTAACCTTGTCACAGGTACATTTTCTTGATTCTTCAAAGTTCAGTTTGAATTTCTTTCGTTGAAATGCAAGAGTTGAAATATTTCAGCAGTGTTTGGTTGTGGTTTACCTTGTCATGGTTACATTTTCTCAATTTTTCAAAGTTCATTTTGAATTTCTTTCGTTGAAATGCAAGAGTTGGAATATTTCAGTAGTGTTTGGTTGTGGTTTACCTTGTCACAGTTACATTTTCTTGATTTTTCAAAGTTCATTTTGAATTTCTTTCGCTGAAATGCAAGAGTTGGAATATTTCAGTAGTGTTTGGTTGTGGTTTACCTTGTCACAGTTACATTTTCTTGATTTTTCAAAGTTGATTTTGAATTTCTTTCGTTAAAATGCAAGAGTTAGAATATTTCAGTAGTGTTTGGTTGTGGTTTACGAGTTGGAATATTTTTGTAGTGTTTGGTTTACCTTGTCACACTTACATTTTCTTGATTTTTCAAAGTTCATTTTGAATTTCTTTCATTGAAATGCAAGAGTTGGAATATTTCAGTAGTGTTTGGTTGTGGTTTACCTTGTCACTGTTACATTTTCTTGATTTTTCAAAGTTCATTTTGAATTTCATTTGTTGAAAGGCAAGAGTTGGAATATTTCAGTAGTGTGTTGTTGTAGTTTACCTTGTCACAGTTACATTTTCTTGATTTTTCAAAGTTCATTTTGAATTTCTTTTGTTGAAAGGCAAGAGTTGGAATATTTCAGTAGTGTGTTGTTGTAGTTTACATTGTCACAGTTACATTTTCTTAATTTATCAAAGTTCATTTTGAATTTCTTTCGTTGAAATGCAAGATTTTGAATATTTCTCTAGTGTTTGGTTGTGGTTTACCTAGTCACAGTTACATGTTCTTGATTTTTCAAAGTTCATTTTGAATTTCTTTCATTGAAATGTAAGAGTTGGAATATTTCAGTAGTGTTTGGTTGTGGTTTACCTTGTCACAGTTTCATTTTCTTGATTTTTCAAAGTTCATTTTGAATTTCTTTCGTTGAAATGCAAGAGCTGGAATATTTCAGTAGTGTTTGGTTGTGGTTTACCGTGTCGCAGTTACATTCTCTTTATTTTTCAAAGTTCATTTAGAATTTCTTTCGTTGAAATGCAAGAGTTGGAATATTTCAGTAGTGTTTGGTTGTGGTTTACCTTGTCACAGTTACATTTTCCTGATTTTTCAAAGTTCATTTTGAATTTCTTTCATTGAAATGCAAGAGTTGGATTATTTGAGTAGTGTTTCGTTGCGGTGTACCTTGTCACGGTTACATTTTCTTGATTTTTCAAAGTTTATTCTGAATTTTTTTCGTTGAAATGCAAGAGTCGGAATATTTCAGTAGTGTTTGTTTATGGTTTACCTTGTCAGAGTTACATTCTCTAGATTTTTCAAAATTAATTTTGAATTTCTTTCGTTGAAATGCATGAGTTGGATTATTTCAGTAGTGTTTGGTTGTGTTTCACCTTGTCACAGTTACATTTTCTTGATTCTTCAAAGTTCAGTTTGAACTTCTTTCGTTGAAATGAAAGAGTTGGAATATTTCAGTAATGTTTGGTTGTGGTTTACCTTGTCTTGGTTACATTTTCTCAATTTTTCAAAGTTCATTTGAATTTCTTTCGTTGAAATGCAAGAGTTGGAATATTTCAGTAGTGTTTCGTTGTGGTTTACCTTGTCACAGTTACATTTTCTTGATTTTTCAAAGTTCATTTTGAATTTCTTTCGTTGAAATGCAAGAGTTGGAATATTCCAGTAGTGTTTGGTAGTGTTTTACCTTGTCAGGGTTACATTTTCTTGATTATTCAAAGTTAATTTTGAATTTTTTCATTGAAATGCAAGATTTTGAATATTTCAGTAAAGGTTGGTTGTGCTTTAAATAGTCAGAGTTACAGTTTCTTGATTTTTCAAATTTCGTTTTGAATTTATATAGTTTAAATTCAATAGTTGGAATATTTCAGTAGTGTTTAGTTGTGGTTTACCGTGTCAAAGTTACATTTTCTTGATTTTTCAAATTTCATTTCGAATTTCTTTCGTTGAAATGCAAGAGTTGGAATATTTCAGTAGTGTTTGGTTGTGGTTTACCTTGTCACAGTTATATTTTCCTGATTTTTCAAAGTTCATTTTGAATTTTTTTTCGTTGAAATGCAAGAGTTGGAATATATCAGTAGTGTTTTGTCGTGGTTTACCTTGTCACAGTTACATTTTCATGATTTTTCAAAGTTCATTTTGAATTTCTTTCGTTGAAATGCAAGAGTTGGAATATTTCAGTAGTGTTTGGTTGTGGTTTACCTTGTCACAGTTACATTCTCTTGATTTTTCAAAGTTCATTTTGAATTTCTTTCGTTGAAATGCAAGAGTTGGAATATTTCAGTAGTGTTTGGTTGTGGTTTACCCTGTCAGAGTTACATTCCCTTGATTTTTTAAAGTTCATTTTGAATTTCTTTCGTTGAAATACATGAGTTGGAATATTTCAGTAGTGTTTGGTTGTGGTTCATCTTGTCACAGTTACATTTTATTGATTTTTCTATGTTCATTTTGAACTTCCTTCGTTGAAATGCACGAGTTGGAATATTTCAGTAGTATTTGGTTGTGGTTTACCTTGTCATGGTTACATTTTTTTAATTTTTCAAAGTTCATTTTGAATTTCTTTTGTTGAAATGCAAGAGGTTGAATATTTCAGTTGTGTTTGGGTGTGGTTGACCGTGTCACATTTACATTTTTTTGAGTGTTCAAAGTTCATTTTGATTTTCATTCGTTGAAATTCAAGATTTGGAATCTTTCTTTGGTGGTTGGTTGTGGTCTACATTGTCACAGTTCCAGTTTCTTGATTGTTAAAAGTTCATTTTTAATTTCATTCCTTGAAATGCAAGAGTTGGAATATTTCAGTAGTGTTTAGTTGGTGTTTACCGTATCACAGTTACATTTTCTTGATTTTTTAAATTTCATTTAGAATTTCTTTCGTTGAAATGCAAGAGTTGGAATATTTCAGTAGTGTTTGGTTGTGGTTTACCTTGTCACAGTTACATTTTCCTGATTTTTCAAAGTTCATTTTCAATTTCTTTCCTTGAAATGCAAGAGTTGGAATATTTCAGTTGTGTTTGGTTGTGGTTTACCTTGTCACAGTTACATTTTCTTGATTTTTCAAAGTTTATTTTGAATTTCTTTCGTTTAAATGCAAGAGTTGGAATATTTCAGTTGTGTTTGGTTGTGGTTTACCTTGTCAGAGTTACATTATCTTGATTTTTCAAAGTTCATTTTGAATTTCTTTCGTTGAAATGCAAGAGTTGGAATATTTCAGTAGTGTTTGGTTGTGGTTCACCTTGTCACAGTTACATTTTCTTGATTTTTCAAAGTTCATTTTGAAATTCTTTCGTTGAAATGCAAGAGTTGGAATATTTCAGTAGTGTTTGGTTGTGGGTTACCTTGTCAGTGTTACATTTTCGTAATTTTTCAAAGTTCATTTTGAATTTCTCTCGTTGAAATGCAAGAGTTGGAATATTTCAGTTGTGTTTCGTTGTGGTTTACCTTGTCACAGTTACATTTTCTTGATTTTTCAAAGTTCATTTTGAATTTCTTTCGTTGAAATGCAAGAGTTGGAATATTTCAGTAGTGTTTGGTAGTGGTTTACCTTGTCACAGTTACATTTTCTTGATATTTTATAGTTCATCTTGAATTTTTTTCGTTGAAATGCAAGAGTTGGAATATTTCAGTAGTGTTTGGTTGTGGTTTACCTTGTCATGGTTACATTTTCTTGATTTTTCAAAGTTCATTTTGAATTTCTTTCATTGAAATGCAAGAGTTGGAATATTTCAGTAGTGTTTGGTTGTGGTTTACCTTGTCACAGTTACATTCTCTTGATTTTTCAAAGTTCATTTTGAATTTATTTCGTTGAAATGCAATAGTTTGACTATTTCAGAAGTGTTTTGTTGTGGTTTACCTTGTCACACTTACATTTTCTTGATTTTTCAAAGATCATTTTGAATTTCTTTCTTTGAAATGCAAGAGTTGGAACATTTCAGTAGTGTTTGGTTGTGGTTTACATTGTCACAGTTACATTTTCTTGATTTTACAAAGTTCATTTTGAATTTCTGTCGTTGTAATTCAAGGGTTGGAATTTTTCATTAGAGTTTGGTTGTTGTTTACCGTATCACATTTACATTTTCTTGATTTTTCAAAGTTCATTTTGAATTTCTTTCGATGAAAAGCACGAGTTGGAATATTTCACTAGTGTTTGGTTGTGGTTTACCTTGTCACAGTTACACTTTCTTGATTTTTCAAAGTTCATTTTGAATTTCTATCGTTGAAATGTAAGAGTTGGAATATTACAGTAGTGTTTCGTTGTTGTTTACTTTGTCAGAGTTACATTCTCTTTATTTTTCAAAGTTCGTTATAGATTTCTTTAGTTGAAATATGTTTTGTCGTGCTTTACCTTGACACATTTAAATTTCCTGATTTTTGTTAGGTTAGGTTAGGCTAGATCAAGTTAGATTAAGGTTAAGTTAGGTTAGGTTAGGTTAGCCTACGTACGCGCGCGCACGTAGGCTAACCTAACCTAACCTAACTTAACCTTAATCTAACTTGATCTAGCCTAACCTAACCTAACAAAAATCAGGAAATTTAACTGTGTCAAGGTAAAGCACGACAAAACATATTTCAACTAAAGAAATCCATAATGAACTTTGAAAAATAAAGAGAATGTAACTCTGACAAAGTAAACAACAACAAAACACTACTGAAATATTCCAACTCTTACATTTCAACGATAGAAATTCAAAATGAACTTTGAAAAATCAAGAGAATGTAACTCTGACAAGGTAAACCACAACCAAACACTACTGAAATATTCCAACTCTTGCATTTCAATGAAAGAAGTTCAAAATGAACTTTGAAAAATCAAGAAAATGTAACTGTGACAAGGTAAACCACAACCAAACACTACTGAAATATTCCAACTCTTGCATTTAAAAGAAAGAAATTCAAAATGAACTTTGAAAAATCAAGATAATGTAACTGTGACAAGTTAAACAAAAAACAAAAACTACTTAAATATTCCAACTCTTGCATTTCAACTAAATAACTTAAATATTAAATTTGAAAAATCATTATAATTTAAATTTGACAAGGTAAACCACTACCAAACACTACTGAAATATTCCAACTCTTGTATTTCAATGAAAGAAATTAAAAATGAACTTTGAAAAATCAAGAAAATGTAACTCTGACACGGTAAACCACAACCAAACACTACTGAAATATTCCAACTCTTGCATTACAACGAAAGAAATTCGAAATGAACTTTGAAAAATCAAGAAAATGTAACTGTGACCCGGTAAACCACCACGAAACACTACTGACATATTCCACCTCTTGCATTTCAACGAAGGAAATTCAAAAAGAACATAGAAAAATAAAAACAATTTAACTCTGACAAGGTAAACCACAACCAAACACTACTGAAATATTCCAACTCTTGCATTTCAACGAAATAAGTTCAAAATGAACTTTGAAAAATCAAGAAAATGTAACTGTGACAAGGTAAACCACAACGAAACACAACTGAAATATTCCAACTCTTGCATTTCAACGAAAGAAATTCAAAATGAACTTTGAAAAATTAAGAAAATCTAACAATGACAAGGTAAACCACTACCAAACACTACTGAAATATTCTAACTCTTGCATTTCAACGAAAGAATTTCAAAATGAACTTTGAAAAATCAAGAAAATGTAACTGTGACAAGGTGAACCACAACCAAACACTACTGAAATATTCCAACTCATGCATTTCAACGAAAGAAATTCAAAATGAACTTTGAAAAATCAAGAAAATGTAACTGTGACAAGGTAAACCACTACCAAACACTACTAAAATATTCTAACTCTTGCATTTCAACGAAAGAAATTCAAAATGAACTTTGAAAAATCAAGAAAATGTAACTGTGACAAGGTAAACCACGACAAAACACTACTGAAATATTCCAACTCTTGCATTTCAAAGAAAAAAAATTCAAAATGAACTTTGAAAAATCAGGAAAATATAACTGTGACAAGGTAAACCACAACCAAACACTACTGAAATATTCCAACTCTTGCATTTCAACGAAAGAAATTCGAAATGAACTTTGAAAAATCAAGAAAATGTAACTGTGACACGGTAAACCACAACCAAACACTACTGAAATATTCCAACTCTTGCATTTCAACGAAAGAAATTCAAATGAACTTTGTAAAATTAAGAAAATTTAACCAAGACAAGGTAAACCACAACCAAACACTACTGAAATATTCCAACTCTTGCATTTCAACGAAAGAAGTTCAAACTGAACTTTGAAGAATCAAGAAAATGTAACTGTGACAAGGTTAACCACAACCAAACACTACTGAAATAATCCAACTCTTGCATTTCAAAGAAATAAATTCAAAATGAATTTTGAAAAATCAAGAAAATGTAACTCTGACAAGGTAAACCACAACCAAACACTACTAAAATATTCCAACTCTTTCAATTCAACGAAAAAAATTCAGAATAAACTTTGAAAAATCAAGAAAATGTAACTGTGACAAGGTAAACCACAACCAAACACTACTGAAATATTCCAACTCTTGCATTTCAATGAAAGAAATTCAAAATAAACTTTGAAAAATCAGGAAAATGTAACTGTGACAAGGTAAACCACAACCAAACACTACTGAAATATTCAAACTCTTGCATTTCAACGAATGAAATTCGAAATGAACTTTGAAAAATCAAGAAAATGTAACTGTGACATGATAAACTACAACCAAACACTACTGAAATAGTCCAACAATTGCATCTAAATTACAGAAGTTAAAAACTAAAATTGAAATATAAGGATAATGTAACTGGTACTTGATAAACCACAACCAAAAACTACTTAAATATTGAAACTCTTACATTTAAATGAAAGAAATTCAAAATGAACTTTGAAAAATAATGAAAATGTAACTGTGAAAAGGTAAACCACAACCAAACACTACAGAAATATTCCAACTCTTTCATTTCAACAAAAGAAATTCAAAATGAACTTTGAAAAATTAAGAAAATGTAACTGTGACAAGGTAAACTACAACAACACACTACTGAAATATTCCAACTCTTGCCTTTCAACAAAAGAAATTCGAAATGAACTTTGAAAAATCAAGAAAATGTAACTGTGACAAGGTAAACTACAACAACACACTACTGAAATATTCCAACTCTTGCCTTTCAACAAAAGAAATTCAAAATGAACTTTGAAAAATTAAGGGAATGTAACTGTGACTAGGTAAACTACAACAACACACTGCTGAAATATTCCAACTCTTGCATTTCAACGAAAGAAATTCAAAATGAACTTTGAAAAATCAAGAAAATGTAACTGTGACAAGGTAAACCACAACCAAACACTACTGAAATATTCCAACTCTTGCATTTCAATGAAAGAAATTCAAAATGAACTTTGAAAAATCAAGTAAATGTAACTGTGACAAGGTAAACCATAACCAAACACTATTGAAATACTCCAACTCTTGCATTTCAACGAAAGAAATTCAAAATGAACTTTGAAAAATCAAGAAAATGTAACTGTGACAAGGTAAACCACAGCCAAACACTACTGAAATATTCCAACTCTTACATTTCAAGGAAAGAAATTCATATGAACATTGAAAAATCAAGAAAATGTAACGGTGACAAGGTAAACCACAAGCAAACACTACTGAAATATTCCAACTCTTGCATTTCAACAAAAGAAATTCAAAATGAACTTTGAAAAATCAAGAAAGTGTAACTGTGACAAGGTACACCACAACCAAACACTACTGAAATATTCCAACTCTTGCTTTTCAACGAAAGAAATTCAAAATGAACTTTGAAAAATCAAGAAAATGTAACTGTGACAAGGTAAACCACAACCAAACACTACTGAAATATTCCAACTCTTGCATTTCAACGAAAAAAATTCAAGATGAACTTTGAAAAATCAAGAAAATGTAACTGTGACAAGGTAAACCTCTACCAAACACTACTGAAATATTCCAACTCTTGCATTTCAGCGAAAAAAAATTCAAAATCAACTTTGAAAAAAAAGGAAAATGTAACTGTGACAAGGTAAACCACAACGAAACACAACTGAAATATTCCAACTCTTGCATTTCAATGAGAAAAATTCAAAATGAACTTTGAAAAATTAAGAAAATGTAACCATGACAAGGTAAACCACAACCAAGCACTACTGAAATATTCCAACTCTTGCATTTCAACGAAAGAAGTTCAAAATGAACTTTGAAAAATCAAGAAAATGTAACTGTGACAAGGTGAACCACAACCAAACACTCCTGAAATATTCCAACTCTTGCATTTCAACGAAAGAAATTCAAAATGAACTTTGAAAAATCAAGAGAATGTAACTCTGACAAGGTAAACCATATCGAAACACAACTGAAATATTCCAACTCTTGCATTTAAACGAAAGAAATTCAAAATAAACTTTGAAAAATCAAGAAAATGTAACTGTGGCAAGGTAAACCATAACCAAACACTACTGAAATATTCCAACTCTTGCATTTTAATGAAAAAAATTCAAAATGAACTTTGAAAAATCAGGAAAATGTAACTGTGACAAGTTAAACCAAAACCAAACACTACTGAAATATTCCAACTCTTGCATTTCAACGAAAGAAATTCGAAATGAACTTTGAAAAATCAAGAAAATGTAACTGTGACACGGTAAACCACAACCAAACACTACTGAAATATTCCAACTCTTGCATTTCAATAAAGGAAATTCAAAATGAACTTTGAAAAATCAAGAAAATGTAACTGTGAAAAGGTAAAACACAACCAAACACTACTAAAATATTCCAACTCTTGCATTTCATCGAAAGACATTCAAACTGAACTTTGATTTATAAAGAACATGTAACTCGGTCAAGGTAAACCACAACGAAACACATCTGAAATATTCCAACTCTTGCATTTCAAAGAAATAAATTCAAATGAACTTTGAAAAATTGAGAAAATGTAAACATTACAAGGTAAACCACAACCAAACACTACTGAAATATTCAAACTCTTGCATTGCAACGAAAGAAGTTAAAAATGAACTTTGAAAAATCAAGAAAATGTAACTGTGACAAGGTGAACCACAACAAAACACTCCTGAAATATTCCAACTCATGCATTTCAACGAAAGAAATTCAAAATGAACTTTGAAAAATCAAGGGAATGTAACTCTGACAGGGTAAACCACAACCAAACACTACTGAAATATTCCAACTCTTGCATTTCAACGAAAGAAATTCAAATGAACTTTTAAAAATCAAGAGAATGTGACTGTAACACGGTAAACCACAACTAAACACTACTAAAATATTCCAACTCTTGCATTTCAACGAAAGAAATTCAAAATGAACTTTGAAAAATCATGAAAATGTAACTGTGACAAGGTAAACCACGACAAAACACTACTGATATATTCCAACTCTTGCTTTTCAAAGAAAAAAAATTCAAAATGAACTTTGAAAAATCAGGAAAATATAACTGTGACAAGGTAAACCACAATCAAACACTACTGAAATATTCCAACTCTTGCATTTCAACGAAAGAAATTCGAAATGAACTTTGAAAAATCAAGAAAATGTAACTGTGACACGGTAAACCACAACTAAACACTACTGAAATATTCCAACTATTGCATTTCAACGAAATAAATTCAAAATGAACTTTGAAAAATAAATAAAATTTAACTGTGACAAGGTAAACCACAACCAAACACTACTGAAATATTCCAACTCTTGCATTTCAATGAAAAAAATTCAAAATGAACTTTGAAAAATCAAGAAAATATAACTCTGACAAGGTAAACCACTACCAAACACTACTGGAATATTCCAACTCTTGCATTTCAACGAAAGAAATTCAAAATGAACTTTGAAAAATCAAGAAAATGTAACTGTGACAAGGTAAACCACAACGAAACACAACTGAAATATTCCAACTCTTGCATGTCAACGAAAGAAATTCATAATGAACTTTGAAAAATTGAGAAAATGTAACCATGACAAGGTAAACCACAACCAAACACTACTGAAATATTTCAACTCTTGCATTTCAACGAAAGAAGTTCAAACTGAACTTTGAAGAATCAGGAAAATGTAACTGTGACAAGGTTAACCACAACCAAACACTACTGAAATAATCCAACTCTTGCATTTCAACGAAAGAAATTCAAAATGAACTTTGAAAAATCAAGCGAATGTAACTCTGACAAGGTAAACCACAACCAAACACTACTAAAATATTCCAACTCTTGCATTTCAACGAAAAAAATTCAAAATAAACTTTGAAAAATAAAGAAAATGTAACTGTTACAAGGTAAACCACAACCAAACACTACTGAAATATTCCAACTCTTGCATTTCAATGAAAGAAATTCAAAATCAACTTTGAAAAATCAGGAAAATGTAACTGTGACAAGGTAAACCACAACCAAACACTACTGAAATATTCCAACTCTTGCATTTCAACGAATGAAATTCGAAATGAACTTTGAAAAATCAAGAAAATGTAACTGTTACACTGTAAACCACAACCAAACACTACTTAAAAATTCTGACTTTTGCATGTCAGTGAAAGAAATTCGAAATTAACTTTGAAAAATCCAGTAAACGTATGTATGATAAGGTAAACCACAACCAAACACTGCTGAAATATTCAAACTCTTACATATCGATGAAAAAAATTCTAAATGAACTTTAAAAAATCCAGAAAATTTAACATTGAAACGGAGAATCACAACCACACACTAGAGAAATATTCCAACTCTTGCATTTCAACGAAGGAAATTCCAAATGAACTTTGATAAATTAGGAAAATGTAACTGTGACAGGGTAAACTACAACAACACACTACTGAAATATTCCAACTCTTGCATTTCAACAAAAGAAATTCGAAATGAACTTTGAAAAATCAAGAAAATGTAACTGTGACAAGGTAAACTACAACAACACACTACTGAAATATTCCAACTCTTGCCTTTCAATTAAAGAAATTAAAAATGAACTTTGAAAAATCAAGAAAATGTAACAGTGACAAGGTAAACCACAACCAAACACTACTGAAATATTCCAACTCTTGCATTTCAATGAAAGAAATTCAAAATGATCTTTGAAAAATCAAGAAAATGTAACTGAGACAAGGTAAACCAAACACTACTAAAATATTCTAACTCGTAAACCACAACCAAACACTACTGAAATATTCCAACTCTTGCATTTCAACGAAAGAAATTCAAAATGAACTTTGAAAAATAAAGAAAATGTAACTGTGACAAGGTAAACCACAACCAAACACTACTGAAATATTCCAACTCTTGCATTTCAACGAAAGAAATTCAAAATAACTTTGAAAAATCAAGATAATGTAACTGTGACAAGGTAAACCACAACGAAACACTACTGAAATATTCCAACTCATGCATTTCAACGAAATAAATTCAAAATGAGCTTTGAAAAATTGAGAAAATGTAACCATGACAATGTAAACCACAACCAAACACTACTGAAATATTCCAACTCTTGCATTTCAACGAAAGAAATTGAAAATGGACTTTGAAAAATCAAGAAAAAGTAACTGTGACAAGGTGAACCACAACCAAACACTACTGAAATAATCCAACTCTTGCATTTCAACGAAAGAAATTCAAAATGAACTTTGAAAAATCAAGAGAATGTAACTCTGACAAGGTAAACCACAACCAAACACTACTGAAATATTCCAACTCTTGAATTTCAACTAAAGAAATACAAAATAAAATTATATAAATCAAGAAAATTTAACTGTTACAAGTTAAACCACAACCAAACACTACTGAAATATTACAACTCTTGCATTTCAATGAAAGAAATTCAAAATGAACTTTGAAAAAATCCGGAAAATGTAACTGTGACAAGGTAAACCACAACCAAACACTACTGAAATATTCCAACTCTTGCATTTCAACGAAAGAAATTCGAAATGAACTTTGAAAAATCAAGAAAATGTAACTGTGACACGGTAAACCACAGCCAAACACTACTGAAATATTCCAACTCTTGCATTTCAACGAAAGAAATTCAAAATGAACTTTGAAAAATCAAGAAAATGTAACTGTGACAAGTTAAAACACAACCAAACACTACTGAAATATTCCAACTCTTACATTTCAATGAAAGAAATTCAAAATGAACTTTGAAAAATCAAGAAAATGTAACTGTGACTAGGTAAAACACAACGAAACACTACTGAAATATTCCAACTCTTGCATTTCAACGAAGGAAATTCCAAATGAACTTTGATAAATCAAGAAAATGTAACTGTGACAAGGTAAACTACAACAACACACTACTGAAATATTCCAAATCTTGCATTTCAACAAAAGAAATTCAAAATGAACTTTAAAAAATCAAGAAAATGTAACTGTGACAAGGTAAACTACAACAACACACTACTGAAATATTCCAACTCTTGCCTTTCAACAAAGGAAATTCAAAATGAACTTTGAAAAATCAGGAAAATGTAACAGTGACAAGGTAAACCACAACCAAACACTACTGAAATATTCCAACTCTTGCATTTCAATAAAAGAAATTCAAAATGAACTTTGAAAAATCAAGAAAATGTAACTGTGACAAGGTAAACCAAACACTACTAAAATATTCTAACTCGTAAACCACAACCAAACACTACTGAAATATTCCAACTCTTGCATTTCAACGAAAGAAACTCAAAATGAACTTTGAAAAATCAAGAAAATGTAACTGTGACAAGGTAAACCACAACCAAACACTACTGAAATATTCCAACTCTTGCATTTCAAAGAAAGAAATTCAAAATAACATTGAAAAATAAATAAAATGTAACTGTGAAAAGGTAAACCACAACCAAAAACAACTGAAATATTACAACTCTTGCATTTCAACGAAAGAAATTCAAATGAACTTTGAAAAATTGAGAAAATGTAACCATGACAAGATAAACCACAACCAAACACTACTGAAATATTCCAGCTCTTGCATTTCAAAGAATTAAATTCAAATGAACTTTGAAAAATTAAGAAAATGTAACTGTGACAAGGTGAACCACAACCAAACACTACTGAAATAATCCAACTCTTGCATTTCAACGAAAGAAATTAAAAATGAACTTTGAAAAATCAAGAGAATGTAACTGTGACAAGGTAAACCACAACAAAACACTACTGAAATATTCCAACTCGTTCATTAAAAAGAAAAAATTTCAAAATCAACTTTGAAAAATCAAGAAAATGTAACTGTGACAAGGTAACCCACAACCAAACACTCATGAAATATTCCAATTAATGCATTTTAATGAAAAAAAATCAAAATGAACTTTTAAAAATCACGAAAATGTAACTGTGACAAGTTAAACAACAACCAAAAACAAATGAAATATTCAAACTCTTGCATTTCAACGAAAGAAATTCGAAATGAACTTTGAAAAATCAAGAAAATGTAACTGTGACACGGTAAACCACAACCAAACACTACTGAAATATTCCAACTCTTGCATTTCAACGAAAGAAATTCAAAATGAACTTTGAAAAATCAAGAAAATGTAACTGTGACAAGGTAAACTACAACAACACACTACTGAAATATTCCAACTTGCCTTTCAACAAAAGAAATTCAAAATGAACTTTAAAAAATCAAGAAAATGTAACTGTGACAAGGTAAACTACAACAACACACTACTAAAATATTCCAACTCTTGCTTTTCAACAAAATAAATTAAAAATGAAGTTTGAAAAATCAAGAAAATGTAACAGTGACATGGTAAACCAAAACAAAACACTAGTGAAATATTCCAAATCTTGTATTTCAATGAATGAAATTCAAAATGAACTTTGAAAAATCAAGAAAATGTAACTGTGACAAGGTAAACCAAACACTACTAAAATATTACAACTCGTAAACAACAACCAAACACTACTGAAATATTCCAACTCTTGCATTTCAACGAAAGAAATTCAAAATGAACTTTGAAAAATCAAGAAAATGTAACTGTGACAAGTTAAACCACAACCAAACACTACTGAAATATTCCAACTATTGAATTTAAACTATATAAATTAAAAATAACTTTGAAAAATCAAGAAAATGTAACTGTGACAAGGTACACCACCACAAAACACAACTGAAATATTTCAACTCTTGCATTTCAACGAAAGAAATTCAAAATGAACTTTGAAAAATTGAGAAAATGTAACCATGACAAGGTAAACCACAACCAAACACTACTGAAATATTTCAACTCTTGCATTTCAACGAAAGAAGTTCAAACTGAACTTTGAAGAATCAAGAAAATGTAACTGTGACAAGGTTAACCATAACCAAACACTACTGAAATAATCCAACTCTTGCATTTCAACGAAAGAAATTCAAAATAAACTTTGAAAAATCAAGCGAATGTAACTCTGACAAGGTAAACCACAACCAAACACTACTGACATATTACGACTCTTGCATTTCAAAGAAAAAATTTCAAAATTAACTTTGAAAAATCAAGAAAATGTAACTGTGACAATGTAAACCACAACCAAACACTACTGAAATATTCCAACTCTTGCATTTCAATGAAAGAAATTCAAAATGAACTTTGAAAAATCAGGAAAATGTAACTGTGACAATGTAAACCACAACCAAACACTACTGAAATATTCCAACTCTTGCATTTCAACGAAAGAACTTCGAAATGAACTTTGAAAAATCAAGAAAAAGTAACTGTGACAAGTAAAACAAAAAAAAACCAATAGTTAAATATTCCAACTCTTGAATTTAATTTAGATAAATTCAAAATTAAATTAGAAAAATCCATAAGATGTAATTGGGACAAGGTTAACCACAATCATACACTATTGAAATATTCCAACTCTTGCAATTCAAGGAAAGAAATTCAAAATGAACTATGAAAAATTAAGAAACCGTAACTTTGACAAGGTAAACCACAACAAAACACTACTGAAATATTCCAACTCTTGCATTTCAGCGAAAGAAATCCAAAATGAACTTTGAAAAATCAAGAGAATGTAACTGTGACAAGGTAAACTACAACAACACACTACTGAAATATTCCAACTCTTGCATTTCAACAATAGAAATTCAAAATGAAATTTGAAAAATCAAGAAAATGTAACTGTGAAACGGTAAACTATAACAACACACAACTAAAATATTCCAACTCTTGCTTTTCAACAAAAGAAATTCAAGATGAACTTTAAAAAATCAAGAAAATATAACAGTGACAAGGTAAAACATAACCAAACACTACTGAAATATTCCAAATCTTTTATTTCAATGAATGAAATTCAAAATGAACTTTGAAAAATCAAGAAAATGTAACTGTGACAAGGTAAACCAAACACTACTAAAATATTCTAACTCGTAAACCACAACCAAACACTACTGAAATATTCCAACTCTTGCATTTCAACGAAAGAAATTCAAAATGAACTTTGAAAAATCAAGAAAATGTAACTGTGACAAGGTAAACCACAACCAAACACTACTGAAATATTCCAACTCTTGCATTTCAACGAAAGAAATTAAAAATTAACTTTGAAAAATCAAGAAAATTTAACTGTGACAATGTAAACAACAACCAAACACTACTTAAAAAGTCCAAATCAGTATTTTAAACTAAATAAAGTCAAATGAACTTTTAAAAATTGAGAAAATGTAACCAAGACAATATAAACCAAAACCAACCACTGATGTAATATTCCAACTCTTTCTTTTCATCGAGTGAAATTCAAATGGACTTTGAAAAATTAAGAAAATGTAACTGTGACAAGGTTAACCACAACCAAACACTACTGAAATATTCCAACTCTTGCATTTCAACGAAAGAAATTCAAAATGAACTTTGAAAAATCAAGATAATATAACTCTGACAAGGTAAACCACAACCAAACAATAATTAAATATTCCTACTCTTGCATTTAAACTAAATAAATTCAAAATAAACTTTGAAAAATCAAGAAAATGTAACTGTGACAAGGTAAACCACAACCAAACACTACTGAAATATTCCAACTCTTGTATTTCAACGAAAGAAATTCAAAATGAACTTTGAAAAATCAGTAAAATGTAACTGTGACAAGGTAAACCACAACCAAACACTACTGAAATATTCCAACTCTTGCATTTCAATGAAAGAAATTCTAAATGAACTTTAAAAAATCAAGGAAATGGAACTGTGATACGGTAAACCACAGCCAAAAACTATTTAAATATTCCAACTCTTTCATTTCAATAACAGAAATTCAAAATTAAATTTTAATAATCAAAAATATGTTGGTTGGATATTGTACACAACAAGCAAACACTATTTAAATATTGCAACTCTTGAAATTCGATGAAATAAATTAAAAGTCAACTATGAAAAATCATGAAAGCGTAACTTTGACACGGTAAACCACAACCAAACACTACAGAAAAATTCCAACTCTTGCATTTCAAAGAATGAAATTACAAAGGAACTTTGAAAAATTAAGAAAATGTAACTGTGACAAGGTAAACTACAACAACACACTACTGAAATATTCCAACTCTTGCATTTCAACAAAAGAAATTCAAAATGAACTTTGAACAATAAAGAAAATGTAACATTGACAAGATAAACTACAACAACACACTACTGAAATATTCCAACTCTTGCCTTTCAACAAAATAAATTCAAAATGAACTTTGAAAAATTAAGAAAATGTAACAGTGACAAGGTAAACCAAAACCAAACACTACTGAAATATTCCAACTCTTGCATTTCAATGAATGAAATTCAAAATGAACTTTGAAAAATCAAGAAAATGTAACTGTGACAAGGTAAACCAAAAACAAAAAAAATATTCTAACTCGTAAACCACAACCAAACACTACTGAAATATTCCAACTCTTGCATTTCAACGAAAGAAATTCAAAATGAACTTTGAACAATCAAGAAAATGTAACTGTGACAAGGTAAACCATAACCAAACACTACTGAAATATTCCAACTCTTGCATTTCAACGAAAGAAATTCAAAATAACATTAAAAAAAAAAGTAAATGTAAATGTGACAAGGTAAACCACAACCAAACACAACTGAAATATTCCAACTCTTGCATTTCAACGAAAGAAATTCAAAATGAACTTTGAAAAATAGAGAAAATGTAACCCTGACAAGGTAAACCACAACCAAACACTACTGAAATATTCCAACTCTTGCATTTCAACGAAAGAAGTTCAAAATGAACTTTGAAAAATCGAGAAAATGTAACTGTGACAAGGTGAACCACAACCAAACACTACTGAAATAATCCAACTCTTGCATTTCAACGAAAGAAATTCAAAATGAACTTTGAAAAATCAAGAGAATGTAACTCTGACAAGGTAAACCACAACCAAACACTACTGAAATATTCCAACTCTCGCATTTCAAATAAAAAAATTCAAAATAAACTTTGAAAAATCAAGAAAATGTAACTGTGACAAGGTAAACCACAACCAAACACTACTGAAATATTCCAACTCTTGCATTTCAATGAAAGAAATTCAAAATGAACTTTGAAAAATCAGGAAAATGTAACTGTGACAAGGTAAACCACAACCAAACACTACTGAAATATTCCAACTCTTGCATTTCAACGAAAGAAATTCGAAATGAACTTTGAAAAATCAAGAAAATGTAACTGTGACACGGTAAACCACAGCCAAACACTACTGAAATATTCCAACTCTTGCATTTCAGCGAAAGAAATTAAAAATGAACTTTTAAAAATCAAGAAAATGTAACTGTGACAAGGTAAACCACAACCAAACACTACTGAAATATTCCAAATCTTAAATTTCAATGAAATAAATTCAAAATGAACTTTGAAAAATCAAGAAAATGTAACTGTGACAAGGTAAACCACAACCAAACACTACTGAAATATTCCAACTCTTGCATTTCAATGAAAGAAATTCAAAATGAACTTTGAAAAATCAAGAAAATGTAACTGTGACAAGGTAAACCACAACGAAACACTACTGAAATATTCCAAATCTTGCATTTCAAAGAAAGAAATTCAAAATGAACTTTTAAAAATTAAGAAAATGTAACTGTGACTAGGTAAACCACAACCAAACACTACTGAAATATTCAAACTCTTACATTTAATTGAAATAAATACAAAATTAACATTTAAAAATCATGAAAATGTAACTGTGACAATTCAAACCACAACAAAACACTACTTAAATATTCCAACACTTGCATTTCAACGAAAGAAATTCAAAATGAACTTTGAAAAATCAAGAAAATGTAACTGTGACAAGGTAAACCACAACAACACACTACTTAAATATTCAAACTCTTTCCTTTCAAAAAAAGAAATTAGAAATGAAATTTGAAAAATCAAGAAAATGTAACTGTGTAACGGTAAACCATAACCAAACACGACTAAAACATTGCAACTCTTACATTTCAATGAAAGAAATTCAAACTGAACTTTGAAAAATCAAGAAAATGTAACTGTGACAAGGTAAACCACAACCAAACACTGCTGAAATATTCCAAATCTTGCATTTCAACGAAAGAAATTCCAAATGAACTTTGAAAAATTAAGAAAATGTAACTATGACAAGGTAAACTACAACAACACACTACTGAAATATTCCAACTCTTGCATTTCAACAAAAGAAATTAAAAATGAACTTTGAAAAATAAATAAAATGTAACTGTGACAATGTAAAATACAAAAACAAACTAGTTAAATATTCCAACTCTTGCTTTTCAACAAAAGAAATTCAAAATGAACTTTGAAAAATCAAGAAAATGTAACAGTGACAAGGTAAACCACAACCAAACACTACTGAAATATTCCAACTCCTGCATTTCAATGAAAGAAATTCAAAATGAACTTTGAAAAATCAAGAAAATGTAACTGTGACAAGGTAAACCAAACACTACTAAAATATTCCAACTCGTAAACCACAACCAAACACTACTGAAATATTCCAACTCTTGCATTTCAACGAAAGAAATTCAAAATGAACTTTGAAAAATCAAGAAAATGTAACTGTGACAAGGTAAACCACAACCAAACACTACTGAAATATTCCAACTCTTGAATTTCAACGAAAGAAATTCAAATGAAAATTTTAAAAAAAAGAAAAAGTAAATGTGAAAAGGTAAACCACAACCAAACACTACTGAAATATTCCAACTCATGCATTTCAACGAAAGAAATTCAAATGAACTTTGAAAAATTAAGAAAATGTAACCATGACAAGGTAAACCACAACCAAACACTACTGAAATATTCCAACTCTTGCATTTCAACGAAAGAAATTCAAATGAACTTTGAAAAATAGAGAAAATGTAACTGTGACAAGGTAAACCACAACCAAACACTACTGAAATAATCCAACTCTTGCATTTCAACGAAATAAATTCAAAATGAATTTTGAAAAATCAAGAGAATGTAACTCTGACAAGGTAAACCACAACCAAACACTACTGAAATATTCCAACTCTTGCATTTCAACGAAAAAAATTCAAAAGAAACTTAGAAAAATCAAGAAAATGTAACTGTGACAAGGTAAACCACAACGAAACACAACTGAAATATTCCAACTCTTGCATTTCAATGAAAGAAATTCAAAATGAACTTTGAAAAATCAGGAAAATGTAACTGTGACAAGGTAAACCACAACCAAACACTACTGAAATATTCAAAATCTTGCATTTCAACGAAAGAAATTCGAAATGAACTTTGAAAAATCAAGAAAATGTAACTGTGACAAGATAAACCACAACCAACCACTACTGAAATATTCCAACTCTTACATTTCAATGAAAGAAATTCAAAATGAACTTTGAAAAATCAAGAAAATGTAACTGTGACAAGGTAAACCACAACCAAACACTACTGAAATAGTCCAACTCTTACATTTCAATGAAAGAAATTCAAAATGAACTTTGAAAAATCAAGAAAATGTAACTGTGACAAGGTAAACCACAACGAAACACTACTGAAATATTCCAACTGTTGCAATTCAACGAAAGAAATACAAAATGAACTTTGAAAAATTAATAAAATGTAGCTGTGACAAGGTAAACCACAACCAAACACTACTAAAATATTCCAACTCTTACATTTCAATGAAAGAAATTAAAAATTAAATTTTAAAAATAAATAAAATGTAACTGTGACAATGTAAACAAAAACCAAACACTTATTACATATTCCAACTCTTGCATTTCAACGAAAGAAATTCCAAATGAACTTTGAAAAATCAAGAAAATGTAACTGTGACAAGGTAAACTACAACAACACACTACTGAAATATTCCAACTCTTGCATTTCAACAAAAGAAATTCAAATGAACTTTGAAAAATAAAGAAAATGTAACTGTGACAAGGTAAACTACAACAACACACTACTGAAATATTCCAACTCTTGCCTTTCAACAAAGGAAATTCAAAATGAACTTTGAAAAATCAAGAAAATGTAATAGTGACAAGGTAAACCACAACCAAACACTACTGAAATATTCCAACTCTTGCATTTCAAGGAAAGAAATTCAAAATGAACTTTGAAAAATCAAGAAAATGTAACTGTGACAAGGTAAAACAAACACTACTTAAATATTCCAACTCTTTCATTTCAAAGAAAGAAATTAAAAATTAAAATTGAAAAATAAATAAAATTTAACTGTTACAAGGTAAACCACAACCATACACTACTGAAATATTCCAACTCTTGCATTTCAACGAAATAAATTCAAAATGAACTTTGAAAAATCAAGAAAATGTAACTGTGACAAGTTAAACCACAACCAAACACTACTGAAACATTCCAACTCTTGCATTTCAACGAAGAAATTTCAAAATGAACTTTGAAAAATCAGACCTTTGGAGGGGGGAGGGGCCGGGGGAGGGGGTCGTTCTGTGTCTCAATGCACAAAAAAAGTATAAAAAATGGGGGAGGGAAGGGGAGGGGAGTAGGGGAGGGGATGAGGAGGAGGAGGGAGGAGGAGGAGGGAGGAGGAGGAGGGGAGGAGGGGAGGAGGAAGGGAGGGGAGGGGAAGGGGAAGGGAAGGGGAGGAGGAGGGAGGAGATGGAGGGAGAGGGGCCCCTTTGGGGGGCCAAAGGGGAGAGGGGCCCTTTGGGCCCCGGGGGGGGGGTCTGGGGGAACCTTGAGGGCCGGGGGGCCCTTTGGGAGCCCAGTGGACCTTTGAGAACCGTTGGCTTCCTTCGGGGTTGGGGTAGAGGGATTGGAACCCTTTGGGGTTGGGGTAGGGGGATCGGAACCCTTTGGGTTGTGGTATAGGACCTTACGACACTGTTAAAATCGAACTTGTATATTATAACGACCACAAAGTTTTACCTCAAATTCTCTCCTAAAATCTCTTCAAAAATCTTATTTTAAAATGTCTCTAACTGTTTCGCCGAAATAATTCCATAAAATGACTAAAACGGTTTCGCCCAAATAATCCCTAAACGTAATTTCAGCGTGTTCCTTTTGTTTGGCATCCCTGTGCTTTCACTTTGTCCCGGAGACAATTCTCTTTGGGACTGCACCAAATACATTAATTAACTTGACGTCATCTGTCAGACATTCCCTGGAAACAATTTGATTAATGACTGACAGCGCAGGTGTTACCCGGAAACTCATATCATTTGGCTCGAACAACAACAAGAAGGGAGTGACAAACTTCCTGTTTTTCCATTCTCACTGACAAAGACCATAAAAACATCAAATAAATTGACCAACAAACATAACCATCCATGAAAACAGACATAAATGTGAGAAAGTTCCTGTTTTTCCAAATTCTCACTGACAAAAAACATGAAAAAATACATAAATGTGAGAAAATTCCAGTTTTTTCATTCTCACTGACGAAAACTATAAATCATCCATAACCATCCATGAAAAACATCAAATAAATCGAACAACACACATAACCATCCATGAAAACATCCATAAAAGTGAGAAAATTCATGGTTTTTCAAGTGAGAAAAATACTGTTTTTTCATTCTCAGTGAGAAAACCATAAACCACGTGGTCATCGTCGGAGTAGCACCCCCCTTTCTACTAATGAGGTTAGCAGCTGGTTTTGTATTAAATTAGGAGTTAAGCAGGGTTGTGTACTATCCCCTCTCATATGTATTATTTTGATGGATTTTGTATTAAGTAGCACAGGAAAGGCAATGGGAGACCACGGAATCAAACGGAGAGGAAAACGTCTCCTAGACTTAGATTATGCTGATTTAAGCATCCTAGATGAAAGTGTAAGCAAAATGAATGAACTTTTCGAGGTTTTGCGAGTTCAGGGTGCTAGAATAGGTTTGAAAATTAATTTTAAGAAGAACAAGTCACTAAGGCTAGGAATAAGGGAAGATGAAATGGTGACGTTGGGTAACGAAAAAATTGATCAGGTGGGCAGCTTCAAATACCTCGATAGTATTATCAGTAAAGACGGTGGGAGCAGTGACGATGTTAAAAGTAGAATATCGAAGGCTCAGGGTGTTTTTTGACAGTTAAAAAAAGCTTGAAGAATAGAAAGATAAGCCTGCAAACCAAGATTAGAATATTAGAAGCTACAGTGATGACAGTGGTCAAATATGGCTCCGAAGCATGGGCGCTCCGAAATGTAGATGAAGATTTGCTAGATATTTTCCAGAGAAATTGCCTACGGATTGTTCTGGGTACCCGGCTGGCTGACCGTATTTCAAACAGTAGGCTGTACGAAAAATGTGGTTCAATACCGCTTTCTAGGGCTATAAGAAAAAAGGTTGAGGTGGCTAGGGCATGTTGTCCGGATGAAGGATGACAGATTGCCGAAGCTTGTCCTTTTTAGCCAACCGTCTAGGGCTAGACGGAAAGTAGGTCGTCCTAGTCTGGGGGTGGGAGGACATCATAAAGAAAGATTTAAAGGAAATGAGAACTTCCTGTGAGGGTTTAAAAAGGGAGGCTTTTAATAGATAGGGATGGAGGAGGAGCGTGCGTAGCCGTGTTCACCTCAGGTGGCTTGGTGCTGCGGTGAGTTGTTAGTAGTAGTAGCAGAAGCTACAACCTATCAAAGAGCAAGCCACAGTTCATAGTAACCAAGTGGTTACTATGCGTGAAAAACGCATTTAGAAAAAAAAACTATTATCTCGGTTTTCCTTAAAAGTAAAAGTTTATTACGAAAAGAAGTTTATGGTTATTTAAAAAAAACTGAAAATCTTCAAAAATGGCGTGAGATCAAAATGAGAAGTGTATCATTGGAATCAGTATAGTCGAAAACCTTAAACAGGGAAATTACAGTCCCCCACCTTAAACAACAAGGAAAATCACTTTTTCGCCTGAGTAGCACTGATATGTCTCCCTTTTTTCTACAGGGCTAGCGGACATGGAAAATTTTAACTGCCAAGAAGCGTTGAGACACCAAATGAACTGAAAAGAAAATTATTAACGCACCATATTTCGATTTTGTTCTTACAAGACAGTATGAAACACGCATATTTAATCTATATTTTAACCATATTTGGTTCAATTGTGTACTTCAAGTCTCGCCGGTTTATTTTTCTCTATTTTCAATTTATCCCATCACCCTTAGCAATAACTCTAAAATATTCCAACCAAGATGCGGCAGATTAGGTATAATCAGGGG
The DNA here is from genome assembly GCF_049724085.1 of Artemia sp. Qi Xiang Cuo. Taxonomy (NCBI): domain Eukaryota; kingdom Metazoa; phylum Arthropoda; class Branchiopoda; order Anostraca; family Artemiidae; genus Artemia; species Artemia sp. Qi Xiang Cuo. The sequence goes on from NC_142795.1 coordinate 43,676,358, forward strand.
CGTCACGTATAGGGAGACGCCCCCCCCTTCCCAATTTTACTAGTCAGTCGTTAAAATCTTCAGTCGATTATGCAGTGATATGCTCCGGCAAACCATTAAGGGGTTGGCATCCGTGCCCGCAGAGCTTGAGAGTGGTAGGTACTGCAAAATGCCAACTCCTGCCCCAATTGGGGTCAAAACCACCTTTGCTGAAGTTAAGTATGAGGTTTTATGACCGCTCCTTATCTGATGAGGCAAAGTCTGTCTTAGGATTTCTATTGTCCGCTGCTTGGGTCAACTACCCATTTAGCCGGGATTTACCAAGTTTTCAAACGGAAAAAACAGCCTCGGACCGGATTTCCTTTCAGTAGACAACCAAATGCGCGCCCCACGACAATTCTTACAGATATGTTTACTGTTACCCCACTGCAATGTACGCGGTCTCCGATCCAAGTTGGATCACCTACAGCACGTGATGAATTAGGTCTACCCTTCTGTCATGTGTGTATCCGAGACCAACCTGAATTCTAGCGTCATTGATAGTGAGATCAGTATTCCTGGTTACAGTCTGCTCGGACTGGATCGCAAAAACCCGAGAAGCTCGGCTTTTGGTAGAGATGATGTTGCTAAGTACTTTAAAAATAACATCCCTTTTTTGGCACTTTCAATTCCTAGCAATAAGGAGGTCCTTTGGGTTAAAGTAAACCTATTAAACAAATCGTTTGTTATTAGTACAGGCTATAACCCACCAAAGATGAAAATCCCCGAACAATTGGAAGATTGCTTTGAATTTGTGAAGCAAAAGCTCCCTAAATCAGATTTAATAATCCAAGGAGATTTCAACATTCATCATGGCCACTGGCTGAAAAGTCATACGACTGATGCGGAAGGCTTAGCTTTGCTATATCGGAGTCTTGCTTAGAGCCTAGAACAATTAGTTGAATTCCACACTTACAGGCTTGATCTCTTCTTAACTATTCATTCAAATTCTTTTAGTGTTGAAAGCTATCCTTTTGCCTGCGACCATGTGGCAGTTATAGCTCGTGGAAATCTCAAAATACCTCCACCTGTAAAGCACAAGCGGATCATCAGGCAGTATTACATCACAGACTGGGATGGCCTGCAAAACTTCTTATCGGCAAAGCCGTGGAGTAAATTTGTAAAAGAAGCCCCACATAAAGCAGCGGCACTTTACAAAAAAGCGATTACAGAGGCTATTGAGCAATTTGTCCCCTCAAAAACAGTAAAAGTCTCATCTCACGATAAGCCATGGTTCAATGCTGGTTGTAGAAAGGCAATCAAGGCCAGAAAGAAGGCTCACAAATGTAGCAATAAAAGATTTGCTATTTGTGGCGATAGAAATTTCTCCAATAGCGCCGCTTATAGCGCTGGAGATTGTGTCAACTAGGCTAGCGCCGCTCTCAATTAATGGGAGAGGATCGAATATGTAGACATATAAATGTGGCCTCTTCTTTCTTGAGCTATCTGGAGATCAGATTCCTTTGGGAGCATTTACCTTGGAGACTTACGAACTAATTATCTATTATTAGACTAGACGCAGACATATAAATGAAATAAACACAGATAAAAAAAAAGACAATAGATTTATTGACTTACATATTTAGATGCACAGCAACAGGTCACTTCAAATGACAATGATGGTGACCGGAATATAAGAATTTCGTCTGAATTCTCCCCAATCTGATATACTAATCGTTTCAAATCTGACTTATGATTAAAATTAAAAAGCACATCTACCCCACTACCAAACGCAGTTCTTTCGTCCTGCGCTGTAAGGACTGCTCGCCATTGGCCCAAGAGGACCGAGGATGTAAATCTTTCATCCAATGGACTCTTTTAAATGTTTTTGATGATTCAAGCATTCACACAGCTTTTTGCAATTTAAACTTCTTAGAAATATTGCGCATATCATTTTTTGCTACTAATTAACTTAGTGAAATTCGAACGACTAGCGTCGTTGTTTGACTGAAGCTAGAATGCAATTCATATTTTTTCTGATTAAAAATCTAGACTCTTGGAAGCGGTATTTGAACTCAATTAGGGGAGGTTTATTTTCTGCCCGAATTATCTTTAGAAGGAAAGAATCCTGTATTTTAAATATATCAACTTTTACTCCTGGTACACATCACCCTTCCCAACAATTAATGACGCCCCGCCATAAGTAGCTGCTTATTAGGAGTGCTTAAAAATTTTCAATTATTTTTCTTATTTTATTCTAACTCCCTATCTAAAATTCACCTATAGGACCAAAATTACTTTTGGTTGTAGTTTAGCTAGTGTACTACGAATTTTTTTTCTATATCTAGCACTGATTACTTTTACATTTCCAACAAAGTTGAGGCTATTCTACTTTTACATTAGTTTTTTTTTTATTTTGCTGTCTATATGACGTACTACATACTATCTACACTACGTTAAATGAATAACATGATAATATTACACCTAATTCTACTTGTGGTACATACATGAATGATTTATAACATACAATATTGGGTTCTTCATATTCACTGATAAAATAAAACACTTTCACTATTGGGATTTTTGAATTGTCAAAGTTATTAGGAAGTAACACATGTAAATTCACATCTATTCATCACCTTTCGTGTCCTTACTGTACTACACCCTTCTGTTGTAAATTATTTTCCTTCACTCTTTTTGTCTTGGCAAGAATTTTGAAGCCTTTACGTTATGGTTTCTTCATGGAACAGTTCGAGTCTAGTTGTCTTTACACTGTAAGTTCTCCCTAATATTCAACTGGGAAATGACCGTTAAATATCGTTCTAATAGTCAACTGGGAAATGATTCTTCCCACTACAGGTGTTGGTGTTTTTCTTCTCAGCATATCACTTTTAGGATTTTTGAGGCACATAGAGGATGTATTCTCTCGTAAAATTGTTCATTTGTGCCTTTTGAAACGGGTTGTCGTCATACTATAGTGACTCTCTTAATATATTGTATTTAAGTTCAACTTCAAACATCTTCAAATATCGTTCAGCTTCAAATGTCGTTAAATATCGTCTATCTTGTATTGATCGATGGGGTTCTCAGAATTAAACTTCAAATTGTCTCTAACTTCAGATTCAAGTATCTTCAAATGTCTTTAAGCATCGTTCAAGTTCAAATATCGTTTATCTAGTTCTGATCGATGGTGTTCTCAAAGTTAAACTTCAAACTGTCTCTAACTTAAGTTTCAAATATCTTCAAATGTCATTAAGTATCTTTTAACTACAAATATCTTTGAATATCGTTTATCTTGTTCTGATCGATAGGGTTCTCAGAATGAAACTTCAAATTATCTTTAACTTCAGTTTCAAATATCTTCAAATGTCTTTAAGTATTATTTAACTTAAAATATCGTTGAATATCGTTTATCTTGTTCTGATCGATAGGGTTCTCAGAGTGAAAATTCAAATTATCTTTAACTTCAGCTTCAAATATCTTCAAATGTCATTAAGTATCATTTAACTTCAAATATCGTTGAATATCGTTTATCTTGTTCTGATCGATGGGGTTCTCAGCATTTATGTGATTATATAGTTCGTTAAAGCACTTGATACTGAGGTTCAAATATAGTGTTACCTGATACGTAATATGGTTCATAGTCGAAGAAACAACGATCAAGGGTAACTGCTGTTCTCGTAGACGAAGTTGGGATGAAAGTTGCCTGGAGTCTATTGTGAGTACTCTTCGTTGGTTGAGATATGATGAAAATAGATGCTACTGGGTCGTATCTGTACTGGGCAGCTCATTGTAATGCTTAATGACCAATGTGTCCATTTACTTTCCTGTAATAAAAACAACGTGGCAGAATCACACGTTCTTTGAAGTAAATACTCATACAATAATTCACGCATTAATTGGGTTATGATTGTTCCCATTGGGAAATTCAATACAAAGAAGTTTCTTATAAAATATTAATTCTTCAACTTTAAGTATGGTCTCTTATTATACTTTCTAATATATACTACTACATACACTTTATTTTAACTTCTTTCAACACTTAGTTAATTAGATTTAAAATAATCATTTAAACAGAGTTTATGTTACGTGGTTAATTTTTGAGGTCTAATTTTACAACTTATTTCATGCCTGCATTGTTCACGCAAGTCCGTGCTGTATAAGAAACGCATGTTGCAGCATCATAACCACACGGTTTTACGCAAACGGTACTACAATGAGGGAGCAAGACATAACTAGGACGACAGGAGGCCTCTCTACTCACTCGTTTTCTAATGTCTTCCCTATTTATTGGCTTAGACTTTCTCATGGGGTTCCGGGTTTAGCGGCTGAAATGCAGAGGTTCTTAGTCTCAGGATTTTTCCATAATTGCAAGTCAACATTGGTGCCTCGTATTCGCCTTTCGCATAAGGTAATTAGATGCAGGATTCCAAGCTTGCCTGCGTAGATTTCAGTTGATGCTTGGCAAAGAATATAAGCGTAATGAAGAACTGACATCAATATCTTTTTAGAAGGCTATTGTTTGAGCAAATCCTTCAGAACTAAATAAATAAATATGATATATTTATATCATATAAAATAAAATAATTATAATCTGCACTAAGATAAAATATTTCATATAATTAGACGCTTCTGTACTGATAATTTTTTGTTTTTGATAATATCTATCTTTACTAGGGTATGAGTGGATTTTTCATAAAAAATCCGAGGGAGAGCAGAGTTAGTATAGGTAAGATATAACGTGATAGACTGGCTAAAATATTCAACAAAAATCAGAACACAAGATATGTCATAGATAGAACAATGAGATTAAAAAACATTTTTGTCACAGAAATATGGAACAGTGATCTCTCTGTTATTGTATATGTCATATATATAAACAAATGAAATTAAATTTTTCGCCATAGATCAAAGGACATTAATGCCTATGTTTCTCTTTGAACGCTATGTTTAACACAGAGCAGTAGGACAGCATACGTCATAGATATAATATGATGAAATTAAAAAGTTTTTTTTTTTCGGAGCTATAAGAAAGTAAACTCTCTGTTTCTCTTTCAAAGCATTCAGATCCAAAAATGAAAACTTAGCTCACAGAAGTTTCTATTCAGCCTTCAAGTATTGTTTTGATTGGTCCTGGTTGGCGTAAAAATACTTATTTTTTACTCTTTAAGGACTAAGAAATATCATTTCTCACGATCGTTTAAACAAAAATTAAAAAAAACCATCATTTACCGTTTTGTCCTACCCCGGCGTACCCACAGGACTGGTCCAACACCATATTTATTTCTAAGTCGACCACCAGCGTCCTACTTTGGGCCTTTCTCTCTGATCACCAATGTTTTGAAATCACTTGTATTTTTTTTTTTTTTCATTAATATTTACGTTGCTAACTGTACTTTCACGATGTTAAATTTATTATCTTTGAAATTTGCAATTAAATTGGCTAGGGACATTTCCATCTGTTAGGTTTTTTGATCGTTCTACCTGACTGTGTCGTTATTTTTTCCTCGGTTTATTTCGGTTTTTTATTTTTCGGTTTGTCAAACGAAATAAGGTCAAACTTTTTGTATTATTTTTTAAAAAATTCTTGCCCTTTTAATTTCGTTTGTTTCCCGTGTGTAAGGGCTGAGGTCGGCCTTGATTTCTCGATTTCTTTAGCTACTATATGATTTGACTCACAATCAGACTCTTTGTAACTGGTTTCTGACAACTCCAGATTGAAACTTTTAGAGGTGATACTTTTTGTGGTATCTCCTGTCATTTCGTCGTAAATTTCTACTCCCCTTGAAGTAGAAGGTTTATTCCGTAAGTCCTCGTTTTGAGTCCTCAACTGGGGATATTTGAAAGATTCTTGAGAGCTTTGGGAGGAATCAATAGTTTCTGCGGGGTTCCTCCATTGTTTGAATGCCATGTCCACAGAGAGATGAAGCTTTTTTTGCACTAGGGTGTCTCTCCATGAAGTCCACTGTTTAGGTTTGGCCTTGGATACAGTTATATCATGATATTGACCTTGCTTGTCATCTTTTGGAGTTTTATTCCCGGGCAATGTATTTTGACTCGTTTTTATGGGAAAATCTATGAAATCCATCGCTTCTCGGAGGTTTCTTTTGGTTAAATCTTTGGGAGTTTTCTTTACAGTAATACCGGGGGTTTCTACAGTTCTATTTAATTCTTCCTGTAAAGACTGGGGCCTTTCTATTGGTGTTGCAGGGGAAACCATATCGTCTGGAAATCTTTTGGGGGGACATGGGGTCGAAATTCTATCGGGGAAAAATTGGGTTTTTGGAGATATTGTATAATCTAAATCTCCCGCGCTCGCCGATGAATAACTTTTTGGACTTTTTGGCGTTGTTATTCTTACTGGTATTAGGGATTTTTTCTCTGGAACAACTAGATTTACCCTAGCTAAGAATTCTTCAAAATTTTCCTGATCACTGTCATTCTCAAAATAGTCTTGCTTGAAATTAAAGGGTTTTAGCTCTGCCAGTCTTGACCTAGGGGGCTCATTTTCCGAATCTGACGAATCAGTAGAAGAGGGATGTGACGGCCATGTGTCTGGAAATTTGGCTCTTTTTATTCAGCTAACATGGGCCTTGTAAGTTCTTTCATTATAAGGGTTTTCCATTTTATAGGTATATTCATTATAATAATTTTTGACTATTCTGCACGGCCCAGAACACTCGTTGGAAAGTTTTTTTTCCTTCAGTTTTTGCCTCGTTCTTTAGGTAAACGAAGTCTCCTACTTTGAAATCTGTATTCTTCTTAACTTTTGGTTGGTTTCTTAGCTCTTGGTTTATTTTACATTTTTCCAGCTCTTGCCTAACTATTTATAAGTTTTCCTCATCATATTTATGAATTCTCGTTTATAATCTTCAGAGCTATTATAATACTGGCGAGATTCAATAATCTCATTATATGGGATTTTAAAATATCGACCAAAAAGTAAATAAAATGGATTGTCACTGGTTGTTTCGGAATATGCAGTGTTGATTACGTTAGTTAAATAAGGTAAGAATTTATCCCAGTCGCTCCTATTGTATTTTGTATAAATACTTAATACGTTCGAGAATATTTTATGCCTGTTTTCTATTTTGCCATTAGCTTGTGGATGGTACGGCACTGTCACCATTTTCTCTATATTAAGAAAACTCATTAAATCTTTTGTTACTTTCGAAACGAAATTGCTCCCGTCGTCGCTCAAAATTTTATTAGGAATGCCAAATTGCAAAAATAATTTTGCTAATACCTTACTTGTGGCATAGGCACCTTGATTTTTTAATGCTTTTGCAAAAGTAAATCCGGAAAAATGATCTATAACCGAAAGAATACAAGTATTACCTCTGCTAGAAACAGGTAAGCCTCCACTTGTCCCTTATAGGTCAAATAAGATAATATCAAAGGGGTACTTTGCTACCGGGACACTTCCCATTGGAGGATTTGGATAAGCTGGGGGGATTTTTCTCAAGTTACATGCTTCGCATGTACTTACAAATTCTTTAAGTTTTGTCAGTGCAGATTGTACGAAAAAGTATTGTTTTAATTTATGGAACGTTTTCATAACTCCTAAATGTCCACCTGTGTCCGAATGAAAATATTCAAACGCAGGCCCTATCAAGTTTTGTGGTAACACAGGTATTATCGAGGTTTGGTTTCTATTTGTCTCAGCAGTCACAATTCTACACAGTATTTCTTCATCAAGGTCGTAGTAAAAATTATCTATCTCTTTTCTAAGAGTTTTGAATTTATCCGGTAACGCCTCATCATTCAAAAAATAATCAATTAGTGCTGCACACATTTCGTCCTTTTTTGCTTTCTTTTTATATTTTCCAAAGACAAGGACAATAGTTAATCTTATTTTCTTTTACTGCGTCTTTGACTTTGTTTTTCTTACATCCATGATTGCTCTTTGCAATTATGGCGTCAACTTCATTTTTCTTCAGCTTCCGATGGAATATTTTCTGGGTATCTACTTAAAAAGTCGCAAGCTGCGTTTTGTTTTCCCTTTAAATGTTCAAATTCATAATCTAGGTCTTGGATTTTCATAATCCATCTAGCTAGAATAACCGTGGGGTTTTTAAATGTGCGCAGGTACTGCAAGCTTTTATGGTCTGATCGTAGTATAAATTTTCTACCAATTAAATAATGTCTAAATTTGTCCAAGTGGTAGATAATAGATAACAATTCTAAGTTTGTGGCGGAATAACTACTTTCGCCTTTTGATAAAGTTTTACTTGAATAGCATATAACTTTTTCTATTTGTTTGGGTGTTCCCTGTAAAGGGTTAGGTTTTTCTACTGGGATTATTTGCGAAAGAATTAGGTCAATGCCTTTTGAACTGGCATCAGTAGTAACCACATATTTTCCATTTTCGAAATCAGGGAGTGATTAAATTGGTTCGGAAGTGAGTGCCTTTTTGAGACGGTCTAGGGAAGTTTGAGATTCCTGTGACCAGGTAACATTATGGGAGTTTCCTTTGGTTGATTCCGTGAGGGGTTTCGCAATTTGGGCATAATTGCGTACGAATTTTCTAAAGTAGCCAGTAAGGCCTAAAATTCCCCTTAATTCTTTCATAGTTCTGGGGGGCTTGAGGTTTTCAACACATTTTATTTTATCAGGGTCCGGGGATATCTCTCCCTGGGTTACTACTGCTCCTAAGAATTTAATCTTAGATTGAAATAAATTTACTTTCTCAGGCCGGCATTTTAAATTGCCTCGTCTGAACCTCTCGAACACCTTAGCTAACGTTGCTAAGTGTTGTTCAGTTTTTTCCCCCACGCATATAATATCATCAACAAAATGAATTATATTCTTTAATCCTCTTAACAGGTGCAATAGGGCTCTACATAGCGCGCTTGAACTTGTTTTAAGCCCAAATGGTACCCTTAAGTATTCATCAGAACCATATTCGGATGCTGAAAATGCAGTTTTATGGACATCCTTTTCGGCTATTTTCACTTGATGTAGCCTTGGGTAAGGTCCAAAAAGTAAAAATTTTGTTTTTGCTTGAAATAGAGTCAAGAATTTCATCTATTCTTGGTAGAGGAAATTTATCGCTAACTACTTGTTTGTTGAGAGCCCTATAATCTACTACGAGTCTAAGATCTCCATTCTTTTTTGGTACTAAGATTACTGGTGCGCTATACGGACTTATACTTGGGCGTATAATTTCGTTTTTTTCTAATTCATGGATTTTATTTTTTAACCACTCTTTATGCTTATATGGCACAAGGTATGACTGTTTTGCAACATGAGTACTGGTCGTAAAAATGTAATTCTCACATAATTGAAACAGCTCTAGGTCATCATAAGATGCGAAAACAACTTATATGAATTTACAAAGTAAATTGCATAAAATTTTCTGTATTTACAAGTCCGTAAAATGATAAGTATTAAATTCTTTTAAAAATTGTAATTTAGTCAAGGGATATTCGTTGTTTGAACTTTTGATACCGTTAACTAGGTTTCTTTTAGAATTTTCCCATCTATTTAAATCATTTTCCGTTAAAACCTGGATTTGAACTAGACACGTCCCCTTTTTAATTGTAATTGTATCATTTTCATGGTTATTGGTTACCCAAATAAAGCCTTCCCCTTTGTCATATGATATAATCTGTTCCTCGCAAAACAGATTTTCGGGTAATTCAGACGGTGTTGCAAACAATGTTTCTGATTTGCTAGCCACTGGCTCGCTCATTTGTGATATTTGAACTTTTTGCATCGTTTTGGGAGGGATTTTTGTTTTCTTTATCGCAAATCCGTAATATTTCTCTTTATTTTCGTTATTTATTAGATTCATACTAGCGCGATGCTGCACCAATGCGGAATCTATCGATGCGGTGTTACGTTGGGTTTTATTTTGTTTTCCATAATTCAGCCATTTTTTGAATATCGTTTGACCTGTACTGTCGCATGTCCTCTATTTTTATTTTCGCAGGTTCACTACTTTTATTATTTAAATTTACTTCATTTCTGCAATATCTCTCAGGATAATTGAACACATATACAATTATGCCATGTCTTTTTGAGACATGAGGTTTAAAATGGTTCGACATTATACCACTAGAAATTTTGTTTACTGTTATGTTATCGTCGTAACCTCTGTTACGATTTCTTTAGGTGGAAATTTCTTCCCCTACCTTTGCTGGGTAGACAAGCTTCTCGTTGGCTACGTTTAATAGTATTCTATTAGATCTTAGAAAATTTGCACCTATAATAGCTTCATATGGGAAATTGTCACATATAATAAAATTTGTCATAAACGTTCTGTTGTCTCTTCTTAAGTCTAGCCAAATTGACCCTTTTGCATTTAATTTATGACCTGTCACGCTCGTTAAATTGGGATTATTAGGGTTCCTCTGTCGTTTAATGTGCGGAGGCAAGATATTAAATACGCCTGAGTTTATTATTTTTACAGTAGCTCCGCTGTCAACTAAGGCCGTAAAGTATACGTATACTACACAAAAATCCTTAAATATAGGTAACTTGTTATTAACATCACTACAAGAAGGTACTAATATTATCTTGGACCTATTAAATATTCCTGGCACCCTCTGGGTCCAGTTTATATTTCTGAGGGGCCCGAAAGTTTTCCCTGAGGATTTATTTCATGTGTTGGTGCCCGTAATAGATATTTAGACGTATTGGGTTCCGTAGGCATATTTAAATGATTTATGTCTGTCTGTCTTCTCCATGTATTATTATGGTAACGTGGATTTCTCGTGTCAGTGCCGTTTGCTGGCGCTGACTGCCAATACCGTTGGCTTACAAAATTTTCATTTCTCATCGGCAAATTTTCATGATTTCTATATTGCATTCTCGCATTATATTGGCCTTGGCGAGTATTTGGGTTTTCAAACCGGTAATAAATATGTCTATTGACGGAGGGGTTAAACAAAATTTGTTGGTATCCATTTTAAGGTACTGATTAGTGCAATCCCCCCTGGATATAGCCCATTGCACGACCGGTGCTAAAATGTTTTCTTCTGAACAAATGGTTACCGTAATTTTGTGTATTACCGACAGCAATTCTTGGTATAGGATTGTTGATATAATGGCACTCTCTTGCGATATGGCCAACACGATTACAATTATGGCACCTTATTATCGTAGGGTTATTTCCGTAATTAGATTGTTTAATAGGCTGAAAGCGTACTGTTTTCTGCCTAGCGGGTTCTGGCGTTTTGTTTCTTTTTGCCACTGGGGAGTTATCCCTTGAAAAGAAATTGTTGGATGCCTGATCGCCCTTGAAGATTAGGTTCGCGTTTGAGTCGCCTAGGCTATTTATTTTTGCATTACTATGATTAGCCACCATTTTATCAACTTCAATTAGTCGCTCTACCTCTTGGACTGCAAGATCCAACGTCTGAATATTTTTGGATATTACTACTCTGTATACTTTTGGGGGTAGCTCTTGCAAAAATATATTTAGTATGACTTTTTCATATAGTTGCCCAGAACCACTTTCGTATTTTTCTTCTACGGAAATCCGTATTTTATTAAGATATTCCCTTACATTCTGTGAAAAATCAAAGCTTACTAGCCCGTGGTTTAATTTATTTATTGAACTGGTTTTTATAAATTTCTCTTTGAATGCTTTTAACAAGTCGTCAACCGTATTTATTGGCAAGTTGGCGTTACTACCTATGGTATGTTCGACCTGTTTTAGAAAAGTTAAGGCCTGGCCTCTTAATCGTAGTAGGAGCATGTCTTTAACGCTCCAATGTCTGTTTTTGTTAGTTGTACAAACTGGGTCAATTGGATATTAAATTCGTCAATATCTGACTGACCATTGTACTCTGTATAGATTTTGCAATCTCTATATTTTTTGCGACTAACTTTTGCACTATTAATAACTCACTGAGTTCTTCCATTTTTTTCTTGCGTTTATATCAACTTAAAATTTTAATTAACCTATTTTGGGGTAGGCTATTATCTCCTATGAGATGTAAGGGGTTTGCTGTCGTAGCCTAGCGGTTATAGGCCTAATCAATTTTCTTATATGTCTGTATCTTTCCTACAATTAAATTCAAATTACAAAGTTTAAACAGCCTAACTAGTTCGCAGTTTTCCTCCAATTTCCGACACGCGCCATTTGTAGCAGTAAAAGATTTGCTACTCGTGGCGATAGAAATTTCTCCAATAGCGCCGCTTATAGCGCTGGAGATTGTGTCAACTAGGCTAGCGCCGCTCTCAATTAATGGGAGGGGATCGAATATGTAGACATATAAATGTGGCCTCTTCTTTCTCGAGCTATCTGGAGGTCAGATTCCTTTGGGAGCATTTACCTTGGAGACTTACAAACTAATTATCTATTATTAGACTAGACGCAGACATATAAATGAAATAAACACAGATAAAAAAAAGACAATAGATTTATTGACTTACATATTTAGATGCACAGCAACAGGTCACTTCAAATGACAATGATGGTGACCGGAATATAAGAATTTCGTCTGAATTCTCCCCAATCTGATATACTAATCGTTTCAAATCTGACTTATGATTAAAATTAAAAAGCACATCTACCCCACTACCAAACGCAGTTCTTTCGTCCTGCGCTGTAAGGACTGCTCGCCATTGGCCCAAGAGGACCAAGGATGTAAATCTTTCATCCAATGGACTCTTTTAAATGTTTTTGATGATTCAAGCATTCACACGGTTTTTTGCCATTTAAACTTCCTTTGAAATATTGTGCATAGCATTTTTTTTTTGCTACTAATTAAATTAGTGAAATTTAAACTACTAGCATCGTTGTTTGATTGAAGCTAAAACGCAGTTCATCTTTTTGCTGATTAAAAATCTATACTGTTGGAAGTGGTATTTGAACTCAATTAGGGGACGTTTAATTTCTGCCCGAATCATCTTTAGAAGGAAAGAATCTTGTATTTAAAATATATCGCCTTTTACTCCTGGTACACAAAAAATGGTGTTAAACTGAATCCGACGAGGACCGGGCTACTTTTATTAGCGCTCGAAACGAGTCTGTTAAAGCTGTACGTCAAGCTAAAGCCGATTACAAGCACAATTTTGTACACAAACTGAAGTGCCCCTGCAAAGCGGTGGTAGAGGGTCGTCAAAGAAGCCCTACCGTCATCTAAATCCACATCAATTCCATCGCTTCAGGTTGAAAAGACGATGATCCAGTCAGGCCAGAAAAAGGACGATGCTCTTGCACAGGCCTTTTCAAAGGTTTCCCAACTTGATTAGGACGGAGTCTCCCCTCCCCCCTTTCCGCCACGAATAGATGCAAAGATCATCTATCTTTGCGTTAACATAACTATTAGGAAGGTGCTCAAAACTCTAAGCCAGATGGATGTCACCAAAGCTTCAGGACCTGACGAGATTCCCAATCTCATCCTTAAGAGGCGTGCCCCTGAGCTTGCTGGCTCTCTCGCCTTTCTCTATAAAAAATGCTTCGCAGTGGGACTATTCCCGAAAGCCTGGAAAAGTGCTCATGTGGTCCCTGCTCCAAAGGCAGAGTCTCATCTTACTAATGTAGGATCATATCGTACAATAAGTCTGCTGTTCTGCGTAGGTATAGTTTATGAAAGCGTCATTAATAAGACCCTTTATCAATACCTTGAATCCCACCTTTTGTTGGCAGACACGCAATACGGTTTTCGCAGAAAACGGTCTACGTTAGACTATTTGATTGTACAGTATCAAGAGTCGATTGAGCTTTGATCGTATATAGCACGACGGACTTCTTTTAAACTGAAAGCCTATGGATGCATGGTCGACTATTTGACGTGCTTGCTGACTTTCTTCCTCAATGATCGTTGCAAGTTGTCCTCGATGGCTTCATATCAAAAGAACACCCCGTTTTATCAGGAATACAACAAGGAAGTATTCTTGGGCCAACTCTTCTTGGTGTTCATAAACGACTTAGGGAACAACCTTGTGAAAAACCTCACCACTTTGCGGATGACACAACAACAAAAACATCAATCGCAAAAGACGAAGATCTCAGTGAAACCCACAAGGAGCTTCAGGCTGACTTGGAGAAAATTAAGGCGTGGACATATGCATGGTTTGTAAGTTTTAACACATCGAAAACAAAAGAGCTCTAAATTTGTAAGGCGCGTAATATTAGGGCTCATCCTGATTTCGTCTTAAAAGGAGAGGTAATAACGCGAGTTGATACACTGCGCCTTCTTCGAGTTAATTTCTCTTCGGATCTCTCGTGAACTGAACATCTCAGTAAAATTAGATCTTTTTGCAACAAGAAGTTAGGAGTTATCTTAAGATGCAAAAGTCTTCTCCCTGATTCTATTCTGCCACTTTTCAATACGTGAATCAGACCTGTCATGGAATATGCATGTCCTCTCTTCGCTGGTGCACCAAAAAGCCGCATCGCTCCACTCCAACATATTCAAAATAGAGCAGTGTGTGCAGCAGCATCTGGCAAAACGAAAGCTAAAACCCCACAGCTGATCCAGTTCGATGTGGCGTCCGTATTGGTTTTCTACAAGTACTTATATAACCCTCCATCAGAGGAGCTATCGAAGCTCGTTCCTGATCAAGCAAAGCCCTTGCGATTAACTCGCCAAAGCAGGGTACTCCCCGCCAAGAATATCTGAAAATGAGTTTCGCCCGGCGATCGGTTGCCACATGGAATAAATTGTCGGCAGAGGTATCCCAGAAAATCCTTCCCTTGGCGCGTTCAAGAGAAGGTATAACGAGTACCTCAGTGTTAGAAAATGAGGTAACTACCAGGACTAGCGGCAAATCATCATCTGTGATGGAGCCGTGAAGCCTGTAATAAAAAAATAGTAACACGAAACGTCACTACGTTACTGGCTCAAGCTTTTTTGTGTTAGAGTAAATGGGCTGATAAAAATACATGAAGTAAAATCAATGACAGAACATTAGTCTTAGTCGATAAAAAAAAGAAGCAGTTCTAATAGTAGTATCATCCAAATCAGTCGCCTTTCAACCAAATCAACCACTTTTTATCAGATATTACTCTAGCACCAAGATTATGTTAAATTAGCAAAGATGGGATTATGACTTAGGAAGACATGAGGTAGCCCCTCACAGAAATAATCCTCTTGGTGCTTTTTATTATGATAAAAAAAAACTGAGCTTCAAAATTTCAAACAGCTAATAAGCTTTACATCCATTTGACTGGTTTTCCCACAAAATTTCAACAGTCGATTATTCAATCCGGGGTAATAATAGGGGGAACAAGATTCGGTACACGAGGATAATAGGATTAAAGAAAATGCCGGAAAATGTTCCTGAAGGGCATTATTTTTTTCAAAATGGGAAATTGCATGCAGATTGGGCAACTTGAACCTGTGTTAGTAAGTTTACAAGCCCGTAAGCACATGGGCACTGGCAAAATCTTTTACCCAGGGCCTTGAAGTTTTTGTCTTGTGTACAACAGGCCCCTGGCCATTACCTGAACTACAGGTTGGGGGACGTAGCTCAATTGCGAAAAAGATCTTCTTTTAGACTTTTTTGCCACTAATTATGCTTTTTTATATTTAAGAATTTCCTCGTGTTTATTTAATGTTCGGGAGTTGATAAACTTTACTAGTGTTGGCTCTGGTTTAATACGAGTCATTTATATATTCCTGAAAAAACATATTCCAAAGTAGCCTTTTAGTCCCACTGGGTGTTTTCACAAGATAAAAAATCAGACGGACTATCAAAATAACGATGTCTTTACTAAGCTTTTTAATTTGCAAGAAAGGGTTTTAAATAAAAAGAAACTTGAAATTAGAAGTGTGGTTTTCCGCATGTATGCAAAACATCTCCAAAGCACTATGTAATAAATACGTTCGACTACAATATTTCGATTACTCTCAAGAATCAAAAACATGTAACAGAATCAAAAGTTTGAAGATTGAGTGGCTTTAGAGGAAGTGACTTCCAGGTAAATACAAAATATCTTAAAAAATACCGGTACTTAACCAGCTTGCAGGGGCACCAATTGGTGGAAAGGGCCAATAGCCCCCTTAGATTGTTGCCCCCACCTACACTTTGAAACAAAAACATTTGCCCCCCCCCCCCACTAAAGACTATGCGATTTTGCCAGTTTGCAATATTTAGAATGTAATTGACGTAACATGACCAAATTTTGCGAGGAATATACAATTTCCTTAAAAGAAGCAAAATTAAAAGTTTACTGATTGTATAACCCATTCAAACCGGTACATAATGGGGAGGTCCCCCGATCACTCTTGAGCATCCCCCTTAACATGCCCAGAAAGTTTGAACTTAATGCTCTCGGCTGCTCCTTATATATTGCTGATACGACCTTTTGACAACCAGCACGCACTTCTTACGTGCACCAGTATCACTTAGATTTTGTCCTGACTTTTCTCCCTCCTCACCTGATTTCAGTTCATTACTGTTCTATGCAGTGTCTAACAATCTACGCAGTCTTTTGCGTTCTTGATTTGTGTATTTTCTCGATGTGTTTTGATTTTGCTCGATATTCCCCCCAGGTTTTCCTGAATTTCACATTAACACCCTAAACTTTTTAGAGACTGTTCCCAATATAAAAAAAAAATTATATGCAGATCCACTCCTAAGGGGGACAACGGGGTCAGCTGCCCAAGACGCTGCAGCTGGGGGGACACGGCTGGGGGATTGTCCACTTCAATCAAATTTTTCATTTTGATTCGGTTTTTTTCCTTATATTTGAGTCGGGAGAGAGGGAGGGAGGCTGCAGTAAAATTTTTCCCCGGGCACAAACCATAGGAACGACTCTATTTATATGTAAGCAATGGGTTAATTGCACAACTTACAGTCCTAGCCCCAGGGGCAGAGGGGGCTATTTTATCGCTTTTTTCCTTATATTTGAGTCGGTACGGGGGGGGGGGGGGGAGCTGCAATACAAATTTTCCCCGGGCACCAACCCTAGGAACGACTCTGTTTATATGTAAACAATGGGCTAATTGCATAACTTACATTTCTTGCCCCAGGGGCTGTGAGGTTTATGTTATCACCGGAGGTACTTATTTGACCTTTAAACTATTTTGAACCAAATGGCTATTTCAAAATTTTGATCAGATTCCTGGGGGGGGACTAAAAGGAAATAAGAGGGGGGCGGAATGCCCTTCAATCACTGTTGACTCATAAAATGGGCAATGCCACTTTAAATTTACAATCGAATGAGTCCCTCCAATGTTTCTACGATCATCTCTTCCATATGAAGTAACTCTGGGAAAGAAAATATATATGACCTTGAAACCTTATGGCTCTTTACTATAGGCAACACTAGAGCGTTGACTCTGATTAATAATCTCGATTTCTACACATATGATGAAAAAATAAAATAAAAAACATACAAGTTGTGATACAGTGTTTTAATTCCATAGCGAGTGTCACAGCCTGAAAACTTTCAAATTCGGCCAATACCCAGTACGTTTCTCAATGATTCAAGCTATAGTCAAACTTTCACGAAAGAGAAAATTATTTACCAAATTTCAGTTGTTCCTTAGTTGTCTTTCTACATTTCTTAGTCATTATTGAAATTACTCACTTTTACAAGGTTTTTTTTTCCAATTTAGCAGGGTCTAAAGTCCATATTTTCAATAAACAAAAGAGAAAAATTTATTCAAAATAAATCAGTGCTCTTTAAATCAATAGTTTTTTTTTTCAATTTAATATTTTTATCCACTGTTAGAAACTACAAACAAATTATTTACTTTTTACTCTCAAATGTTGACATTTTCAACATCCAAGGAATGTACCTGAAGACCATTATATAAAATTAGAACAAAATTATAAAACATATAATATTATACAAGAATTAAATAATAAAAAAAAAAATTTAAAACGAGTAGAACATGACAATTTCTAACAAAAGACAGGACAATTTTCATGAGCGCATTTTTAATCGAAAAAAATAGATCTAACTGACCAAATGGTTCAGAAACAACCTTAAAAGTCACAACATTACTAAGTGTTGGATCCAGCTCGTAGGTAATTCACATAAATAACAAAAGTGAACAGGCACTTTATTGTGCTTGCTTCTTCTTCTGCTTGATTCTGTAGTCACTCAACGCTGCTTTGATTGCATCCTCGGCAAGCACTACAAGAAATAATGAAATATTAGCACTGTTTCCTAGGTGGAGCAAGGTTTCCTTGGGTTGAATTTTCTCAGCAAATGTTCCGATAGGCGATTTCCCCTAGCGCCTTTTTATGGTAAACATAGATAGATCAAAGCCGCGTTTTCACGCTCAGCAGGTCCAAACACGGGTTATTCTCGTCTAGTGCATCAAGCGTTGTGCATCAAGCGTTGTGCATCAGTGCATCTAGTGCATCAAACACGGAGTAGAAACTTCGAACCGGCTGAAACTAGACGAAAAGCTTGAAACTAGACGAGAACAACCCGTGTTCGAACCCGCTGAGCCTGAAAACACAACTCAAATATTTGCTGAATTTGTGGTGAGGTGACAAGAAAAGTGCAGCAATGAATTTTATTCAAATACTCTGACACAGCAGTTTCAGAAGTAACACAAACATAGTTGTTTCCATATAGAAACCTTTAGTCAAATATTGAAGGATTTCGCGAGGGGATATTGACGCAACAAAAGTATGCTTTTGGCCCAAGCTCTGTGTTTTGTGGATGTGTTAGCATGTTTTTCTTTACGAGTTATGAGCCCACAGACAGACCCTGCTCTGAGAACATTTCTTGAGTTCGGCGACCCCACTAACAATTGAATATGAGTGATCATATTTTAGAGTGGGAGAATATCCCCACCCCCCCTGGGCGTAGCTTTGGCAAATAGGTATCAAAATTAAGATTAGAGATAACCGTAAACAATTACCTGTCAATGTTTCTAAAATGTAGTAGTCAATATAAGCTTGCAATAACATTTTCGATTCTTTTATACTTCCCAGGCAAGCCAAAAAATCTAAACAGTCAAACCTAGTGAAATTTTGCCGTTGAACATCCACTTCAAAAACAATTAATAAAATATAAGGACAATAGCCTAATAACACAAAAAAACAATTTTACAGCAAGCTGTGAATTAGACAGGATTGAAGGAAACACTAAAACATACTTAGTTTCGATGGTACCACCTCAACATTTATGGGAGAAAGTAGAGAACGTTAATTCATGAGGGGTCACGTTTCAAAAACAAACCAATGCTAAAATAGTACACACGTTTCTAAATTAAAGTCCAAAACACATTGAAGGGTAGGAATACAGATGAAGAAAAACTTCTTGAGAGTACTTGTCGGATTTCTATATAAATCGAATCATAATTTCCTGTGCGTCATTACTTATTTGTGAATGAACCGTGTTAATTCTTTACTGTTTTCCATTGTTCCGACAGTATCTTCTTCATAAGCGGATAGATATTCAATGCATTAGCATTGACCTTTGAAAAAACAATCGACATTGAAACAACGAGCATATATTAAGAGGCAGAGTTTCAAGATTATTCCCAGTCCAGGAAAACAAAACAAATACATGTTCAAAACGTTGTACTATTACAAGGATATGACGCTTTTCTAGCCATTTTTTTTCATCTGATCCAATCCCTTCCGTCAAAGAATCCTTGGTAGGTTCATCCTTCTCCCCCTTCTCAAGAAAGAATGCATACAGGAAGTCCTAAATAATGCTATGCTTGCCTCATTCAAAAAGGATGAACCACAGAAACGTGATTATGAATTTTCCTTCGCATCAATTCGGCTAGTTGAGGCACTAGTGGCCGGAATCCATTTCTGGTTTGTCTTAAACTGAGTCACATTTCAGATATTGGACTAAACAGATAGTCCACAGTTGATTGAATATGTTTCACCAACAGGCCTATTACCAAGAATTGATCCATCATTTGGAGCAAGAGCTTCTAAGCCGCATTTTTATTGTTAGGAATTACAATTCGTTTTTTTTTGTTTTTTTTTTAGGTTAATTCAGAAAGTCAGAGTTCTACAATAAGTATAAAAGAATTATAAAAGAATCAATTTTTTTTTTATCTTTGAACTTCATTATTCTAGAAGTGTTTAATCCCTAACGTAAACTGTTTCTTACGGGTAACTCTGATCTTGATAGGAGTCACATATTTGAAATCAAAGTAAACTGGAAAATTTTGGCATTCTTTTTTGTTATTTTAAAATAATTTTATGAGACGAGCATGAGTAAACAAAAGCGACCATCAAGCTAAGCCAGGCAATTTCTGCAACGGTGGCAGAGTTTTAGGAAGCGAAGCTTGACCCTCTATCCAAAGGTAGCAGAGGAAATCCGTCAGCGCACCTCAACGAGGTAAAGGGATGTAAACATCGCTAGGCTTCACGCCAAGCAAGGTGATGGCTAACGCACTGCAGGGTGACCTTGAGGAGTGACACCCCTTGAGGAAATTAAAGCCTAGTAAATGACGCAGCATTTGCACTGGGTTCTGACTAATGGATAATTCTTCTGGGTTTGGCCTAATTTGGTGGGCGTTTTGGGGCTGAAAAACCTTCTCCTAGCTAATTTATCTACTGTGGGTTGCCTACCCGTAGTAGCATAATATTTGTAGGCATGGATATACAATGATTCGAAGGTAGTAGGATTTCGATTCTTGTTTATAGAAGAGTCGCCAAGTGCTGAAAACCATGTTGTGACCAAGATGGGCTCAGGCTTGCAAACAGCCTCCCTTCAACTGGAGGTCCCAGGAACTTCTTGCTATCCGGTTCCGAGCCGGCTTAAGCACTTCTGTGGAGACTTGAGAAGATGTGTTAGTCCCCGTTCTGCACTGGTACTGGGACCATTGCTTTTCCTGAGGCAACAAAATTTCAATGATTTGAAAAATAGGAAAATTGCAACTTGGTATGTTACAACGTTAAAAACTAGCATCAAATCAACATTTTGACTGAGGAATTCAGATGCTTCGAGCTGTGCTTATTAGGAGTTTCAAAAATTCCTATCCAAAGGGTAGGAAATACGAACTTAGGTGCTATAGAATTTTTTTACTCAGGCAAGAAGGATGGGGTACATAGACAGGGAGTAAGGATCATGATGAATAAGGAAGCAGCTAAGTTTTGTTTAGGTTGGGAAGCGATTAGTAATGGAATGCTAGTCGCTCATTTTATGACTAAATTGTGCAAGGTATCAAGCATAGTAGTATACGCCCCTGTACAACCGACTGATGGAGATGGCAGTGACTCGGATGAATTTTACTTACAACTAGAGGAGCAAATAGGTAGAAATGCGGTGTTTTTATTAGATTTTAACGCCCAGGTCAGTAGAAATAGGGATAGATGGCATCCTAGTCTCGGTAAATTGGTGTAGGAAAAGAAAACAGTAATGACTACAGATTGCTGCAATCATATAGTTATAACAAATACATATTTGGTCATAAAGTGTCCCATAAGTTAACATAGTACTTGCATGATGGCAAGACAGCTAACCTTATTGATTATGCCTTTGGAAACCGAAGACTGGTAGGATCAATACATGACACTAGGGTATATAGGAGTGCTGTTATTGATGTTTAAGTAAAGATCACCATTTAGTAGTATCTAGGGTTAATTTGAAACTGATATCTAGGAAGGCTACCTACCTTCCGAAAAATTGTGACGATGGTAGACTCCAGGATGAAAATTTGAGAGAAACTTTCTAAGAGCAGTTGAATACTAAACTTGAGTTTAAAATTTGACAATGTAGAAGATAATTGGAATAATTTCAAGAGTAATGGAGCCACCATTAGCGACAAGGAAAGGGTTAAAGAGACATGGGTAGAATATCTTGAGAATGTGCTAAACCGGGATAGAGTTACAGGAGAATGAAAAATTTTGTGACACCTTGGATGTAAAGAGAAATCTATTTTTCGAGGAAGAATTAGTGACAGTACTAAAGAGATTTAAAAAAAAATAAGGCCCCAGGTGCAGATAGTCCGGTAAATTAGTTTCTTAAATATGGTGGTTTTGAGGTTAGAAATAAGTTAGTGAAGATTGTGAATACAATTTTTCAAAAAGGGGAAGTACCAAGCGATTTTAGGAAAACCCTAATTAAACCCCTGTATAAGAAAGATGACAAGAATGAGTGTGGTAATTGTAGAGTTTTAGACTGTTTCTGGAGGTAGCAAATTACTTAGTATGGTGATAGTTTTTATGCTTAGAAATGTTGTAGACACTCTTAAGAAAAAACCGTATGATTTTGGAGGGGTAAAGCATGTGTCTACCAAACTTTCACTCTTAGATTAATAATTGAGAAGTGACTGAGTCATTAAATACTTTTAATCCTCAATTTATAGATTATGAGAAAGCGATTAATTCAGTAACGCTTCATAAAAGCGTTATAATTCAGTAAAGCGTTATTAGACGAGCTTTAGCGAAGGTCTTATCCTTGTATGGAATACCAGACTAAAACATTAAAGTAATTAGTGTTATGTAAGAGAATAATGCTCCTGCAGTTAAGGTAAGAAATAAGGTTAGTAGCTAATTTTTTATTAAATAAGGAGTTAAGCATGATTTTTTCTCTATCCCAATTTATATGGATCCTTTTTATGGACTTTGTCTTAAGAAGCACAGGAAAGGCAAAGGGAGAACACGAAATCACATGGGGAAGTAAAACTTTCCTGAACTTGGATTATGCTGATTTAATCATCTAGATTTAAGCATCCTAGAAGTAAGTGTGAGCGAAATGAATCAATTTCTAGAAGTTTTGCGAGTTCAGGGTGCTAGAATAGGTTTTAAAATTAATGTTAAGAAAATGAAAGTCGCTGAGGCTGGTAATAAGAGAATATGAAAAGATGGCGTTGGGTAACGACAAGATCGATCAAATGGACAGCTTCACTTACCTAGGTAGTATTATTAGTAAAGACAGTGGGTGCAGTGAAGATATTAACAGTAGAATAGCCAAGACCCAGGGATTTTCTTTTTCACAGTTGAAAAAAGTTGGGAAGAACTGGAAGAACAAGTCTGCGAACCAAGATTAGAATATTGGAAGCTACAGTAATGACAGTGGTCAGGAGGAGACAAGACCCAAAAAACGAAAATTTACAAGTGTAATAAATGATACTTCGTTGGAAGAAAAAGAAATTTTGTCCCACCACCTAACAATTAACAAATCTACAACCTGGACCGTCATGTAAAACTAAACCAATAAGGGCAGCTAAAGTAACGGGCATTGGCAAATTGTCTGAAGTAATGAAAATCCAAAATGAAGAAGAAAGAAAAATGGGGTTAGAAGGTAAGCGACAGCGGAGTCAAAACATGCCAAAATTGAAAATAATGGTTATGATAATTTGGTTTGGGATTTTGACATGGATAAGATCATCAATGCTTACCATGCCCTTGTTAAAAAAATAAGTTTCGACAAGAGGAATTTCATAATGACAAAAGACAAGTCAGGGCAAAAGTCGACGTTCAACATTTTATTAAAGCTCCAAGCAATGAAATAGCTATAAATAACGACATTAGAGTTTATAAGGACGTTAGTCAACAACCTGATACTGCATCAAGTTGCATCAATGGTAAGCATCAATGCTTACCATGTCTTTCTTACAAAAATTAACCGAGAAAACGAGTACGACTGGCCACAAAAACGATCTAAATAGGTCAAACGGTCTAAATACTTTACAAAAGAATTCGTATTTTCCAGGGTGGTTGTAACAAACCCGTGGTGACTTCATGACGTCAAGAAGAGGCTCAAGTCTTCGGTTAGAAAACAAGCAATAACGAGAATCCATATATAGAAGCCTGCCACATGCAATGTGCTGGAGCGCAGATCGCCGCCGGGCTTCCGGTACTATATATAAATATATATAAGTTATGTTAGTTAAAAAAAAATCAGGTTAGTTAAAAAGCTGAATCTTATGAAGTCATTTTTAGTTAGCCAAAAATGCACTTAAACCTGAATACCAATAACTTAGATGGTATGTATATATGCATTAATAGGTATGTGTGGGATGAGATCAATCGGTATTGAGGACCCCAATCACCTCGTCATGGATTATGGTTGTTACCTGGGATACCCTGCATAGAAGCACATACCCATTTTTGACCCATTGCCCAAGCTTTTAACACAAAAAGCAATTTTTTTTTTAATTCTCAATACCAAAACAAAAAAAAGAAAAACTTACTGGAACAATGCAGCTTAACAGGAGGGAGACAAAGCTCTTTTGCAATTTCGGTGTTTTTAATAGTCAAGGCCTCATCAATCTAAAAGGGAAAAGAATTAAAATTTGTTTATTATTCAAACTTCATACAGAATTCAGAGTTGAAGGTTCTTTCTGCAACTCTCACTCCAGAAATTAAATATTAGCAGCATTATCTAGCAGCTCAAATTTCCTACTAGCCTTGTAGGGAAAGTTTATTCAGTGACGACGCCAATTTACATAGCTACAAGAATCTGTCACACGAGGCATGCAAAATTATCTGGATTCAAAGTTATGAAATGTCATTTTTCTGGAAAAACAGCACAAGGTTTTAAAGAAAATCTGAAACAAAAGACTAATCATATTATTCATTATTCTTTTTTACAGATGTACCTGCATCAGCATTGGCCAGCCTTCAGTCCGCAATCTGCATCCCAATCTTAACATATTCTCCTTTGGCCCACCATTCTACTTTTAAATTAAAATTAAGGTCAAAGAGAAAAGTGAAAAAAATAAAAGATACAAGTAGAAATTCAAAGTATGTTGTCTTCTCAGCTACCTTGATGGAAAAAAATCGTAGCAGTAGGCTACTTGTTATGCTGGAAAAAAGCAAAAAATATATAATTTATTAAAAGCTACAAGCAATCTTTACCAATATCTACAATAGGTGTCATATTACATGCTTCATCAACTGAACACAGTAAATGCAGAACATCGTCTTTTCATGCAATTTCCGGATTAATCTAAAACAATTGCAGTAGAAAATAAATAGCCTAAATCATTTCTCACTTTTTTCTTCTAAGATCCCATAACCTCTTAACAGACTTTGCAACATGAACCCTATTCTTTTGATATTGTACACTCGTTTTCTTTGATTAAACCGAATAAATGAATCACTTATAGTGACCCCAATTTTTACATAGTTGTTTTAGATATTATCTTTCAAGATACAACTTTTTTGGGGAGGTATTCCTTTTGAATCAAACATCCATACGATAGTTATAAAAAAACGAAAAAGTGAAATCAGAACACTAAATCTTGCTCATATGTCAAAGTTTTATTTGCAAAAAGTAATAATAATATGCTTCATATTCAATTTTCCAAGTATCACGCAGTTGGTCTCATACTTAAAATTTATTCAGAAAAAAACTCATGAATACTGTAGATATTTGATTTTTTTTTTTTTTTATTATTCTAGTTCGTGTCCTTAGGACTATTTTTCTCCGCCAGTCTATTATTGATTGCACAATCCCTATGGAATTGTATCCAATCATTATGTGGAGACTTAGACTAAAAAAAAATTAATATTTGGTTCTTTTTTCTGCATCACACTTTAAGAATTGACAACAAAAAAGCTACCGTTTTGCCTTTGACCCATTCTGTTGCCAGTGATGAAGATGCAATAGCAGAACCACAACCAAAAGTTTTGAACCTGGCATCAATGATCTTGCCAT
Source organism: Artemia sp. Qi Xiang Cuo (assembly GCF_049724085.1). NCBI lineage: Eukaryota > Metazoa > Arthropoda > Branchiopoda > Anostraca > Artemiidae > Artemia > Artemia sp. Qi Xiang Cuo. The sequence goes on from NC_142795.1 coordinate 43,701,814, forward strand.
CTTTATCAACCTGGAATCAAAGGGAAAAGAAATATTTAGGCAATAAAGGATAGCTCAAAACTGAATGCTCTTCCTAATTTTATTCCTTACAACAAGTTCTCTATAAAAAAAAAATAATAAGTAAATTTAAGCTATTCTTGAAATCAATCTCTCAATATTACTTGAAATAGAAAATGTTCGAATTAACTATATTATGGAAAAAGACAAAAAAAAGGAAACATTCTTCTTCAGCAGAAAACTCTTGGACTTCATCCTTTGCGGTCCTTGTGGCTTCAAAGTTGGCGGATGCTCCTTCATGGCATTGATTTTTATTCTTCCACGGGGGGGGGGAAGAAAACTCATCAGAAATAAAATGTATTTTTTGAAATCATATTGCACATGATCTTTTGCTACATCAGGATTCGGACAGATCGGTTCGTTTCAAATTATAGGCTCTGTCCTATAATTTGGTAGACGGATTCGGAAGTCCTCGGGATCAGATCTGTGGTAGATGGGGTGGGATGCCTGGTCATATAAATTCGTCATTTCCCGAGTTTTTGCATTTATTTATATTTTTATTTTTGTTTCAAATACAAACTGTACAAATAGTAGAAAACAGTAAAAATCAGATACACATACTGTGCCAACGATTGACTGATACAGGTAAAATATTTGGAATCACTCTTGCTGCTTCTTGGGCATCAATTTCTATATGAAGTCATGTTTTCTCTTTGCAAGAGAATGCTCCTTTCTCGCAGATTCCACCATCTGCTCTCTTTCATTTGTTCTGGACTTCCCAGCTTCTTCGAGCAAAGGAACAGCTAGGACAATATCTATGGAACTCTTGGACTCGGCAGCCTTCTTCATTCTGTCGGTCGCTTCCTGAAGTAGAGTATCTGCTACTGTTCTCTTTTCTTGCTCTTATGCTCTAAGTTTTTTCTTTTGCTTTCCAGGTCTTCTATTTCTTTCTTTTTGTCGTGGACTTCCTGCAACTTCCGCTTACTGTCCTCTTCGAAAGCTGATTTCTCCTTCTCAGATAGCTCTTCTTTTTTCTTTTCATCCAGATATTGTTGATACCGAGACAGTGCGGAACGTGCAAGATTCAACAGCTCTTTTGTAATAACAAACCGTTCTGGTTTTCCTCCATAAAGCCTCAACGTGTCATATACCATGAGTCTTGCATCCAGAACGCGTTCAGACATCAAGGCCTCGATGTCACCGAGAATCTTACCAGAACGCGGGAACCCACGCTCAACATCTGCGCTGCCATGCGACAACGTCAGCATCGCTTTGATAAGCTTGGTAAGTTCCGGCTACTTGCTATCCCCGCGCTCATTTACCAGTCCAAAATAATGGCTCAAAAAATGATCGAACCGAGTAATGTGCTCACAGGGTCCAGTTCCCACTCGCAAAAGCAGCCACTCAGCCTGGGCGACGTCTGAGCTTACTCCAATCGCAATCTCGCGTGTCGTTATGTCTGCAATATTTCTTGAATCCTTCATGTTGATCGGACTCAAACATCGCAAAGTCTCTAGAAAACCATCCTTTTCCAGAGGACAATTGTTCAAAATCAATTAAAAAAACTTTTTCCACAAAATAAGTTTTTCAAAGAAAAGTAAAGAACTCCATTAAACAAAAAATTAGCAAAAATAAAATCAAATAATCTACCAAGCGTGAAACTACCACAAATCAGCATCGATAAATAAATGAAACCCAACACGAACAGAAATTACGACAAATAACCGAGTCAAACTCAAAACGAGCAGAAATTAACATAAGTTGGGCGCAAAACCCCTATGCCTTTCCAAGGCCAGAACAAAATTGGCACTTTACTGAGAAAAAATATAAATGTTTTTACTTTTATAACTTTAATAAATCAAATAATTTTAACATTTTGATTACTAAATATCAGTACATGTATATTAAACTGACAATGCACGTTCAGTTTTATATTTTCAGTAAATGCAAATTGTGTTCTGGCCTTGGGAAGGCATAGGGGTTTTGCGCCCAACTTATGTTAATTTCTGCTCGTTTTGAGTTTGACTCGGTTATTTATTGTAATTTCTGTTCGTTTTGGGTTTCATTTATTTATCGATGCTGATTTGTGGCTACTGTTTAATTTAGTTTCATACCTCCTCTAGTTGACCTGAAATGGAAAACCTGATACCATTCGCAAAAAAATCTGTTTATTTTCTTTGATAGTTTGGATACACTTACGCTATTTTTATTGGGTTAAATTTTAAGAGCAGAAGTAACCCCGAAACTTTGAACATAATACCCTCAGTCGTACATGGGATACTACTGAGATGTCTTATTGGGAATTAGCATTATCACAGTGCATTTTGATTTAACCTTAAGGTAACATTTAGTTTTTAAATACAATGGGCAAATGGAAGGGTGGGTGTGGGAGGGTGGGTGTGGAAGGGGCTTTATTTGCCCTCCAATCCCTTTCTACTATTAAAAGGGCATCAGCACTTTCTATTTTCAATCGAATGAGCCCCTTTCAAAGTTCCCACGACTGCTCCTTCGATACGAAGTGCCCTGGTCTAAACAACAACAACAACAAAAAATATAACTAACCACTTTCGACTACTGAAAAGGGCACTATCCCTTTAAATTTCAAATTGAAAGAGCCCTATTTCGAAGTTTTTACGACAATGCCTTCTATAAAAAACTTATATGCCCCAAGATTATAACTTAAAACCCTTGCCCTGGGGGCTATGGGGGAGTATCCTCCTCAAAAACATATTTTCTATATGTAAATCAGCTACGCTGAACAAAATGACTTTCTAGAAATTTTATTGGATGTTTTTGTGGGGAATTATGAGCGTGGGGGGGGCTAGTTGCCCTCCCCTCCAATCACTTTTGACTATTAAAAAGGGCACTAGCCCGTTGAATTTCCAATCGAATGAACCATTTCTTGAAATTTCTACGACAACGCCTTCTATAAAAACCTTGTATGACCCCAGGTCATAACTTAAAACCCTTGCCCTGAGGGTTTTGGGGGAGTGCCCTCCTCAAAAACATTTTTTCTATCTGGAAATCAACTACGCTGAAAAAAATGACTATCTCAAAATTTTGATTGGATGTCTTTGGGGGAATGATGGGCGCGGGGGGGGGCTAGTTGCCCTCCAATCACTTTCGACTATTAAAAAGGGCACTAACCATTTCGAACGAGCCCCTTTTGAAGTTTCTACGACAAAGCCTTCTATAAAAACCTTATATGCCCCCAGGGCATAACTTAAAACTTCTTGCACTGAGGGTAGTGGGGGAGTGTACCCCTCAAAAACATATTTTCTATCTGGAAATCAACTACGCTGAACAAAATAGCTATCTAAGAATGTTGATTGTACGTTTTGGGGGAATCATGGGCGTGAGGAGATTGGTTCCCGTCAAATCAATTTCAACTATTGAAAAGGGCACTAGCCCTTTGAATTTCCAATCGAATGAGCCCTTTTTGAAGTTTCTAGGACAATGCCTTATATAAAAACCTTACATGCCCCCAGGGCAAAACTTACAACCCTTGTCCTATGGGCTTGCCCTAAGGGGGACTGTCTGGACTGATCTGGAAATCAACTACGCTGAACAAAATGGCTATCTCAAAATTTTGATTGGATGTGTTTCGGGAAATGGTGGGCGTGGAAGAGGTGTTAGTATATTAGTACAACCTTATTTATATAATTTACAACCCTTGCCCTAAGGGCAGTGAGGGGGGGGGTTGTCATCCTCAAAGACCTAATTTCCAGAACTTAAAACTACGTTGAATAAAATGGCTATCTCAAAGTTTTGATTAGATGTGTTTGGGGAAAAGGTGGGCGTGAGAGGAGGGTTAGTTGCCCTCTAATCACTTTCGACTATTTAAAAGGGCACTAGCCCTTTGAATTTCCAATCGAATGAGCCTTTTATAAAGTTTCTCGACAACACCTTCTATAAAAAAAAACTTATATGCCCCCAGGGCATAACTTACAATCCTTGCCCTAAGGGGACTGTCCTCAAAAACATAATTTCTATCTGGAATTCAACTACGCTGAACAAAATGGCTATCTCAAAATTTTGATTGGATGTGTTTTGGGAAATGGTGGGCGTGGAAGGGGTTTTAGTCAACTTCCAATCACTTTCGACTATTAAAAAGGGCACAAGCCACTCCAATTTCCAATTAAATGAGCGCTTTTCGAAGTTTCTATGTCAACTTCTTCAATACGAAGTGCCCTACTCTAAAGGAAAAAATTAATAAATAATACATTGTGCAAACAAATGAGCCTGTTTTGAAGTTTCTAAGACTACGCCTTCTATAAGACCTTACATGCCCCCAGGGCATAACTTAAAACCCTTGCCCTGAGGACTGTGGGGGAGTGTCCTCCTCTTTACTTAGTCCCCGTTTCTTGTCTCGTTCTCGAGTGTCCCCGGTCTTTACTTAGGCAGCGCGATCGCGCTTTATGCAACAACTTTCTATATAAGCCTTATATACACCCACGGCATAGCTTGCAACCCTTGCACTGAGGGCTCTGAGGGGATTTTCATCATAAAAGAAAGTTGTCTTGATCTAGAGCTTGTGTGACAGTCTTGATTTAGAGCTTGTAGTGTCAAGAACTCTTTTTGGATAAAACCCGGTTTTACATTGTGAGTAATTTCCCAGTGGACACCTATTTGAAGACTTTTTGTAATCGGCTTATCTATGGCTTGGTTATTTTGACCGCTGTGATTTTCCCTGGGAACAATTATTTTAGCTCAGTGTTGCCGATTGGAAGTTGCCAATAGAAGATTTTATTACGCAAATCTTATAAGCAATATTCAACCTTTTCTTAAGGTGTGTCGACAGTACCACGTTGTTTTCGGGATATCGACGGAAATAGAGGACAAATTATTCCTAAATGCTGTGTTGAACTTCGTAAGCCGTAGCATGGAAAGAAGACAAAAACCAGAAGGAACAGTTAATGCTGGTGTTCAATTTTTCACGCCAGAGGAATTTCTAAAAGCGAAAGAATTGCTCCATAAGCTAATATAGTTTACAGCATACTGTAAAATTCACGCGAAAGATGAAGAGAATTTTACGGACATTCGCTGATTGATTGACCAAGCTCAAACCAAAAAGACCGAATTGCCGACTTTTGCAATTAATTCTCTCTGGTGAGTCTCGGCTACTATTGCAGCTACTGTATCGACTGTAGCTATTAAGGTGAAGGAATGGTCTCAGGTTATTCAGAAGTATTTTGCTATTAATGCCAACAAACCCATTGAATGGCGAAGCGCTTCAAACCAGCCTGAAAAGCCTTCTTATGTAATCGTACTGAAAAATCTGCCCTAGTCGCTTGATACCCCGAGTGCTAGGAAGAGATTAATAGATTCAGTTAGTGCGGAAAGTAGTGATATATCCGAATTACGGAGAGTAAAATCGGACTGGAAACTAGTAGTTCGCTTAAAAAACACAACTAAAATCATTATTGAGTCAATCAAGACCAACCAGCCGCAGATCTCTGCTGCATTAAAGAGCCCTAATTATATTGGTGTAGTGAAACGAGTCCCCTCTGACGTATCGGCGGATGAGCTAACTGCACTGATCTCCAGAGCTACGAAGTCTGAACATCTTGGCAGTTCCCGTACGTTCAAAGTATTTTTCAGCTGTCGATCGGATTTGGATAAATTTCTTAAGGACTCTGTGAAGATCTTTTACGCAAAACTGCCCACTGAAGAATTCCGTTTCTTACCCCGTCGTTGCTACTCATGCCACAACCAAGGTCACCTAGCTGCCGAGTGCTCCAATAGCCCACTCTGCTCCAGATGTGGCGCCTCTGACCACGTCTCCAAAAAGAACGATGCAGAAAAGTAAACTCGTGCTATGTTTAGCGTTTCCTGCAAGAAGGCGGGTCATACCTGCTATAGCGTAAAGCGTCCGAAAAACCAGCAAAAGGCAACTCATTAACATGATGAATAAAGAAATCTCTAACATTTCACTAATTTCTTGGAATATAAACGGAAATTTTTCCGAGTGGTCTCTTGTGGTTGACCAGTTTGTGAATAATTATAATGTGATATGCCTGCAAGAACATTTCATCACAGAAGCTGGCATAAGCCTACTAAATCTCTGGCCGTCCTACTCTGTGTTCTCCGTGCCTGCAAAACGTTCATCTCCGCGGGGCCGTCCGTCTGGCGGTATTGCCACGTTGGTTAGCAATCGTCTCGCGTGCGAAGTAGGGCCTATACGAAAAAGTGATAATTTTCATGCAATTAGACTAGATAACCTGCTAGTTATAAATGTGTACCTTCCAACTGATTACCGTCACGACAAATCTGATAGCGCTTTTGCTATAAGTGCTGCCAAACTAGCCCACTGCCTTAAAAAAGCCGAACGCGAGTCCCTTGAGTGCATAATAGTGGGTGACTTTGAACTGTAATTTAGAAGTTGATATTAGTGCCCAAAATAGTCGTTGTTATATTCTAATAGGGATACAAGAGAACCGTTTTACTATTCACCGGAAGAACCAGAACTTTTCGTATATCCACCAATCTGGCTCTACGTCCAATCTAGACCATATTGTTAGCTCTAGTTCATTCACTTCGGATCATTTCCCAATTCAGTGTATTATCAGTAGGCCTGCCTCGTATTCCGCTGTGAATAATTCGTCGATATTCACTCAGAGGTGGCATGACGTTCCGGTTTGGCGTAAAATTGATAAAGAAAAGTTTCAAGATTCTTGTGATCTTGTTTTGTTAAAAATCCACGTACCGTTTGACATAATTATGAAACTCTCTCATCGTGATGTAAGAGACGCATGTCTAAGTCTTAATATTTATTAAAGTAAACTGAACCAGGCTCTTCTGTTTGCCGAATGCCAAGAAATACTCAAGTCTCGTGTTAGACAAAAAACTTAAGAAAAAAGATATTCTTCTAACCCTTTCTCACAATTAGCATGGGACTAAGCTACCTTCTGGTACGGGATATGGAAAGAATGTGGTAGACCACACTCAGGAGTAGTTAAAGAGATTAGAGTTGCATCTAAGCGTAGGTTTGGGAAGGAACTTGCTCGTCACCGTGTGCAGTTCAAATCTGAGCTTTCTGAAAAAGTAATTAAAAATACTAATATGTTATGGAAAATGTTTGATAAGAAGGAGTCAGCGGGTCCCGACTCCGATATCTCATCTTTAAAATGGATAAATTATCACCTTGATGAGGTTTCAGCCCCAAAAAAGGATTTTAATATTTATGTTCAAGAAAAGCTTTCATCCCTCCTCTCATTAATTCCAGATACAGATTTCCTAGTTACCCAATCACAGGTTGCGTCCGCGATCTGACGGTCGAAAAAGAAAAAGTCGGCTGGCATTGACCGTATATCCGCCCTTCGCCTTAGCCATTGCAGCCCAACTTTCATGGGGCACCTAACTCTTCTCTTTCAGATGATCTTCACTACTGGACTCGTACCATCAGCATTCGGTACTGGGTCGCTTAGGCCAGTCCTGAAGAAAGGAAAAAGTACTTCGGATTGTGCTCCGTTCAGACCGATCACAGTAGCACCAACGCTTTGCAAAATCTTCAAACTTTTGGTCATTGATGAAATCCAGGAAAAATTCTGGACTCCCCCTTCCCAGTTTGGGCTCCAGAAGGGTCTTGGTTGCGGCCACGCCATTTCTGCTTCGGCTTCAGTCTTTATTGACGCTCATGAATCAAAAGAATCCGTTGTTATAGGTCTACATGACGTCCGCCGTGCCTATGACTCACTTGTCCCTGACCAACTCATTCTGGATATGGGAAAGAGAGGTGTACAAAAGGACATCCTACTACCCATTAAAGACATGTACGACCACCTACAGGCTGAACTCCTACTTCCTGGCCATGGTCGATCCCTCATTGAATATACACCAGACGTGATGCTGTCCTACCGAGGGAATCCAGTGGTCCCAGTAAAAAAGGGTTCTCGACAAGGATCAGTCACATCTCCTTGTGCCTTTGATAATTGTATTATTGAACCACAGTCTACTATCGAGACAACATGCATAGCTCATGGCATAGACGTTACAATGATAGCTTACGCCGATGACATTCTGAACCCCAGCCGCACAGTTGCAGGTACAGAGACCACCTTCTCCACACTACAATCAAATTACAGTCGCATTGGTCTTGAATTTAACCCACAGAAGTCGGATATTCTTCTGTTCAACTGGCGCCAAGAAGAGGTCTCGTCTCTGAGGCTGGGAAAACTGTCTTTGGCCCATGTCTTGAAAATTATTTACCTTGGTTTACCAATTGGAAAGGATCTAAAAACTACACGCTCCCTTCTTATTGATCATATCCGTAAACGCCTGACTTTTGCTTACAGTAGAGTAGTCTCATCTAAAATTCTTTTCAACCGTTTAATTCTGGCTCGCCTTTATAACGCAGTATCCCTTCCCCATTTCCTGTATATAAGCCCGTTTTGGAGAATTTTTCCCGAGCCAGAGAAAAAAATGCTCAGATCCATGTTTTTTAAGTATTCGAAGTTCTTGTTGCGGCTCCAGCCGTGGACAAGAAATTCGTGCCTCGTTAAAAATATTAAATTTGCAGACCCAACGATAGCCATAGTTGAACAAATTAAACGGTACAACAAGAAAGTCTCTTCCCACCCTTGGTGCCGTTTGCTAAGGCAGTAAATCCTTGTCCATTTAATTTTATTTCCACATCTCTTGTCATATTTAGTCTCTTTACTATCTCTCATCATATTTAGACTAATTGATTGAGTCCGTTGATTATGAATTGAAGTTATCAAGTATTTATTTTTTGTGTGTGTTTTTTTCTTTTTTAGTGATACTCCGTCTTTTGTACCTTTTTTTGACGGGTAATAAATAAATAAATAAATAAAAAGAAGACCTAATTTCAAGAACTTTCAACTACGTTGAACAAAATAGATATCTCAAAATTTTAATTCGATGTGTTTGGGAAAATGGTGGGCGTGAGAGGGGCGTTAGTCACTACCCAATCACTTTCAACTATTAAAAAAGACACTAGCCCTTTCAATTTCCAATTGAATGAGCCCTTTTGACGTTTTGACAACGCTTTCAATAAAAACTTTATATGCCCCCAAGGCATAACTTACCACCCTTGCCCTGAGGGTTGTGGGGGGAGGGGTTGTCATCCTTAAAAATCTAATGTCCAGTATTTTCAACTACGTTGAATAAAATGGCTATCTAAAAATTTTGATTGGATGTGTTTGGGGAAAAGGTGGGTGATAAAGAGGGGTTAGTTGCCCTCAAATCACTTTTGACTATTAAAAAGAGTACTAGCCCTTTGAATTTCAAATCGAATGAGCCCTTTTTCAAGTTTCTGCGACAAGAATTCAATAAAAACCTTATATACCCCCAGGGCATAACTTATAATCCTTGCCCTGAGGGTTGTGGGGGAGTTTCCTCCTCAAAAATATGTTTTCCACCTGGAAATCAACTACGCTGAACAAAATGGCTATCTCAAACTTTTTATTGGATGTGTTTGGGGGAATGATGGGTGTGGGTGGGGGTGGGGGGTGCTAGTTGCCCTCTAATCATTTTCGACTATCAAAAAGGGCACTAGCCCTTTGAATTTCCATTCGAATGAGCTTTTTTGAAGTTTCTACGACAACTCCTTCTTTAAAAACCTTATATGCCCCCAGGGCATAACTTAAAACCCTTGCCCTGAGGTCTATGGGGGAGTATCCTCCTTCAAACATATTTTCTATCTGGAAATCAACTACGCTGAACAAAATGGCTATCTCAAAATTTTAATGGGATGTGTTTGGGGGAATGATGGGCGGGGGGGGGGGATAGTTGCCCTACAATCACTTTCGACTATTAAAAGGGGCACTATCTCTTTGAACTTCCAATCAAATGAGCCTGTTTTGAAGTTTCTACGACAACGCCTTACATAAGAACCTTATATGCCCCCAGGGCATAACTTAAAACCCTTGCTCTGAGGGTTCTGGGGGAGTGTCCTCCTCAAAAACATATTTTCCAACTGGAAATCAACTACGCTGAACAAAATGGCTATCTAAAAAATTTGATTGGATGTGTTTGGGGGGATGATGGGCGTGGGGGGCTAGTTGCCCTTCAATCACTTTCGACTATTAAAAAGGGCACTAGCCACTCCAATTTCCAATCAAATGAGCCTGTTTTGAAGTTTCTACGACAACGCCTTCTATAAAAACCTTATAGGCTCTCAGGGCATAACTTAAAACCCTTGCCCTGAGGATTGTGGGCGAGTGTCCTCCTCAAAAACATATTTTCTATCTGGATATCAACTACGCTGAACAAAATGGCTATCTCAAAATTTTGATTGGATGTGTTTGGGGGAATGATGGGCGTGGGGGGAGCTAGTTGCCCACCAATCCCTTTCGACTATTAAAAAGGGCACTAGCCACTCCAACTTCCAGTAGAATGAGCCTGTTTTGAAGTTTCTACGACAACGCCTTCAATAAAAACCTTAGATGCCCCCAGTCTATAGCTTAAAACCCTTTCCTCGACGATTGGGAGGGAGTTCTCTTCTCAAAAACACATTTTCTATGTGGAATACCGCAAAGACGAACAACATAGCTTTCTTGAAATTTTGATTGGATGGGTTTGAGGGGGTAATTGGCATGGGGGGGGTCTAGTTGCCTTCCAATCACTTTCGACTATTAAAAAGGGTACTAGTCACTGCAATTTCCAATCGAATGAGCCCTTTTCGAACTTTCTACGACAACTCTTTCGATACGAAGTGCCCGGGTATGGAGAAAAACCAAAAAAAAAACACATTGTGCCCACATCGTTCTTTACTTAGGCAGCGCTCTATGATATGGCGAATACCTGCAATAAAATGTTTTCACATATTGACATAGAAAATGGCCTTGCCTTTCAGTGTTGCTTTCTCACCGAAAGCTCGTTCCACGTTTTCTGAAACTAAGGGCTTTTCTGCAAACTTTTCAGCAAGGTTCAACATTTCTGGTGAGACATTTTCAGTCTCGGTCACGAAATCTGGAGTAAAGACCCGTCCGCAAAGCGTCACGACTAGTCTTTCGATGTCTGAGTGCAGAACATGAATGAGAGGCTCTTCTTTCTGGAACAGTTGGGTGAAACTCTTGAATCGTTCTGCTGAGGCTAGAACAAACTCGATAGGCCTTCATCGTCGCACTTTTTATGTAAGCTACAGTCTTCAGAAATTTGGGAGTGGACAGAAGATTCTTCAGTTTTTTCTCTCTCGGCAAAAAGTTCAGGAAGTACTCTAAGATTGCCGGCCACTGCTGCATGATTCTAGCGGGGGCACGTCCGATCGTCAGCCAGCGGTTTGGGACATGCTTCATGAAAGCATTCTCTGGTACTCCCACTTTCTTTTGGCACTTTCGATAGTCTTCAAAACGTGCAGGCCAGCCGTCAAAAATGAATGCGCAAAATAACAAAGTTGGAACTTTCTTCTCCGAACACCTGAAGACCTTTCAAGAAAGCGTTATGAATTATATGGATGCTGCAAGTACCAATCTTCAACATTCCCTCTCCCGTCATTTTGTTTTTTTCGGCATTGAACTTGTTCCAAACACTTTTGTTGACGTTTGGTCCGTCACTTCCAAGCGTGATCAGTTTTTCAAGTGGCAGCTGATACTGCTCAGTGGCTGACATAATCTTCCCATACAGGTCCTCACTTGTCGTGTGACCCATAAAACTTGTGCATAAATCTCTGCTCTGGATTTCGTTTCCGTATGAGGACCAATATCGAACACGTATCAGTAACTCTTTCATACCAGCGTTGTTGGTTGTCTCGTCATATTCTAGTACAAAATATGACTGAATGTCCTTCACAAGCATTTGCGTACAGTAAGGATGCAGCGCATCGGTGATCAGATACGTGTGTTTCTTCGCACATAGGGACATTCCGTCGGGGATCTTACCGAGGAACATCGCATGGAAGGTTGCGACAATATGGTCTGAAGAGTTAGCAGACATGGAGCTCTGTACCGTCTGAAGTGACAATATTAACTCAGCCATATAAGCGGCATCACGCTCACAAAACATGTTTATACCAACTAATGGTTTATCCTTGGTTGTTTCATCAACTCGAGAGTTTCCGGTCAGGTGAAGCTGTAGTGGATGTAGTTGAGCAGTAACTGCAGTATTTTGTTCTGCAGATCGCACATGTTGGTTAAGCTGAGCAACCCCAGCTGTGCAAACAAGATTTTTCAAGCAGAGTTTGCAAAAGAATGAGTACTGGTCGTTCCCATTCTTACACCATTCGCCAATCTTTCTACCGCTGCAATCCGTCTTAGCAAGCCATGAACTATTGAACTTGTTAGGCCCCATACTTGATTACCCAGCATCACCTGCAAAATAGCATCCCGCGATTGAAAGGCCATGAAAAGAAAAAATTTGGATATGTCCGAAACTGGGCCTTATTCACATCAGCCTTTTATAGCGTTCAGCCAGGAAAAGTCGCAAGAAATCACTGTTTCATTAAGCAGAGACTGCTAGCCTATATACTGATCTTCGCTCATTTCGGACAGGCCCAACATGACAAAAAACAAAACATAGGCTAATAAGTCAACACAACAGCATAGCCCAAGCAGAAGCAGCTTACTAATCCCAACACAAAGCATTAGTTAAGTTCAAACAGCTCAAAGGTTGTAATTAATTGTCGATCTACACCAAAAGACACCACAGTTTACAAGCAGAGTCAAAGGCAAAGAAAAGCACATCTTGGCTTACTTAACGAGCAGTGAAAATTGCAAATCACGAGCAATGTTCTTGGTGCTCTTCAGCCGAAAATATAGGAATAATAGGATTTTAGCCAAAATATAGGCATTTTATAGGAGTGCATTAAAATATAGGAATTTAATGGAATTTATAGGCGAGTCCGAACCCAGCTACATGCAAGCATAGGGCATCAATTGTCAAAGCTTATCCTCTTGTACTGCAATGGTAGTCACTTAGAAAATCTTTATTTAAGAATAAATCTCCAGTTAGCTTATAAAATACCTTGGGTATTTTATGAGTATACCATATAAGCTTCATCTTAATCATATTAAGCAATCCATAAATAGGTTATCAGGGCAGTGTCCCACTGGAGACCATTCCAAGTAGAAGGGCAGAGTCTGACAAGAGAGTTCATTAAGTATTTACTATAGTGTCTCCTCTTGTAGATAGTCCAGGTGCTCTGTGTTCCTGTATGCAGCTGTTTCACCTAGCCAAACACTGATGCCAGTCAAGATAGCTCATCAGAGGGAGGGTGTAGAATTCACTTGTAGAAAACAGATATTGACACCATGTCAAATTTATTACTGTAATGATGAAATGGTACCCAACCGGAGTAAAAACTTGCCCCTACTACACAATTATAGATACTCTGGAATTTTGCCAAAAAGGTTTTACGTCCACATTAAAAAAAGCGGGCATTCACATTTGGCAATAATCTTAATGTAAGAATTGTATACAGATAGTTGGTCTAGATTTTCATTGGGTCTTAGGACGAAAAATCCCACCCAGCTTCCTTACACTAGAGAACAAGATTCAACAAAGGTGTGCACACCATGAGCAATATGATGATGACATATAATATGTAGAAGGTGTAGTTAGTCAACTCTCTAAACAGCTTCACATTTAAATATAAAGTCAGTATGTCAAGTTGGAGTTTTGATTAGATAAACAATTGTTTTTTTTTTCTTGGATACATTTAAATTGTCACTCCAAGCATCTCCCTTTTTCTATTCCAAAAATTTGGAATGTGAGAGAAGGGAAGCTTCAAATTGAGTCTTCTTCTGTATGGTCAACTGTACAGAACATCGCATTGTGTGCAAAATACCAATACAAATGTATACCAGGATAAGTGTGGGTCCAAGGATACTAGACTGACCAAAAAGAAGAGTATCATGGCTAAGAAAGTTCTCAAGAACCTCAAACAAACAATCAGAGGTTTGATACATGTGGAGTTCCATAAACATGCCCTTGTGACAGACTATTAAAAGTTTTTTTGTTGCCCCAGAGGCACAGTACTAACCTTTTACCATTCTGATCTAAACGACTGACTTAAAATTTTGACCCAATGGAATTTTTAATGTGTCTGCTGTGTTTATTTCTATGACATTCAAAATATCAAAACAGCAATGACAAATTAACAAATTAAGAATCAGCTCACTTGGCTATTGAAACTTAATACCAAATGAGGTACAACTAAAGTTTCATAATTTTTTCATAGAAAAATTATTTCCTTTCCCTAAGTTTGTGAAAAAAAATCTTCAACTAGTTAAAAGCTCTAAATTATTGATTGGCAGCTCAAATATTACTTTTGAAATTATAGAATCTGAGTCTTCTAACATTTAAAAGTTAACTTAGGCCTATTTTAATCCAAAATGCTAGTCCACTTTATAAAGGTTGATACAACTCACCTGTATCTGAAGTTTCATAACATCTCCACAAGCTGGAGCTCCAACTAAACCAGTGCCAACATCTATTGCATTTTTATCAAAAGTGCCAACATTTCTTGGATTTTCATAATGATCCAATACCTTAGAAATAAAAGGAATTCAATAAGAGAGGTAAAAAGTTTCTTTCATATGAATAGGATACAACTTTTCCATCAAGGCCGCCAGCAGAAAATTTTCCGGGGGGGGGCAAAATATTAGTGGTGGTTGGGTGACAGAAAATATATTTCAGGATTTTTTTCATAGGAATAAGTTTATTTATAAACAGTTTTAGGAAAAAACTCTCAAATAAAAAGAGCAATTAAATTGCATGCAAAATGAACCAAAATAACCCCCCTCCCCCCCAAAAAAAGCAAGCAATCTTGTTGAAAATACATTTACTAGATAAGTCATATTAGAGGACCCTGCCATAGATGTTTCAAACTCCAATCTTCCTAATGTGGTTTTTCACTTATTTTCAGAAGAAACATTGTTGATGGATGTTTATTTGTTTTGTTGTTTCCCAAGGGTGATTATATAAAACTGATAGTCCAAGACAATTGGGAGGGAGCTCATTCAAGCGTAAATTTAAAACTCTTTTAAGTGACCATACAGATTGGGCCAGGGAAAAATCTTTTTTTTTTGCTATTTTAGGGCACAAAACTACAACTTTACCCAAAGAGGATGAATTTGCAATCAATTGAAAATTTTGAAAAGCTAACTGATTTAAACGTATGAATATCTATATTTTAGGCTTCTCAGTTGTAAAAGAAGTAATGCCACACTGCGGCAGCACTGGATTTAACCAAGTTGATTCGCTGTATTTGTATTGAAATTAGGCTATGTTTGGCGATGTGTTATTGTGTATCAGCTATAATGAGTGAGGGATGAGTCATTGTTTTGGTGGGGGTAGGGTAGACTCCTATAAAAATACATCTTAATGGACAAACTTCTTACTCTTCACGAGGCTTCCGATAAATGTTGAAAGAGCTAGAGGGAGTAGGAATTAATTAAAATGTTTCTCTATGAAGCTAAAACTTTACATTCCGATTTCTATCGGTACAGAGGTGGAAAAGGCAAGGCAGGTCATCATCAGCCCCGCCAAGAAATTTCTTTGGGGTGGCAAATACTGCAAGGAACTTAGTTTTCAGCAATTTTAAATGGTGTTATTTTCTTTTTCTATTTATATGAAATATTTCAATGTATTAAAAGAAATGTATTTAATGTATTTATCGATAAGAAAATCCTATTGATCCTATTGCAGAGTTTGTGATGGCTTCAGTTATGTAGAAGATCAAAAGTCTCACAGAATTTCCATCCATACAAACAATAATACTATTTTTTATCCAACTGAAATTCTTTTGTAGTAATATTAACAAGGACTTTTTACCAAAATTACTATTCATTGCCAATTTTTTAAGTAATTTCCTATATAAGGGTTTCGGACAAGGCGGTTCTAATGGTCTACTTCTTGTTTTGATCTGAATCTATTTTTATGATTTATGGGTGATTATATTTCTTAACATTGGACGTGATCGTCTCTTACTAGGTTGCTAGCTACTGCTGCAACCCAGATAATTAAAATAATCATATATATATATATATATATATATATATATATATATATATATATATATATATATATATATATATATATATATATATATATATATATATATATATATATATATATATATATATATATATATATATATATAATGATTCCTTTTATTACTTCACTTACTATGGGCTACAGTCCGTTCCTTAATGTAATTGCTCCAAAAATTAAATATCTGTAAATATAGCAGTATGAAGACATCAAAAATGCAGTTTTTTGATAAAAAAAAATATTATATTTTTTAATGTTTTTGTCTTTTGATTAAAAAGGGCACTAGAACTTTTAATTTCCATTCGCATAAGCCCTCTTATGACATTTTAGGACCACTGGGTCAATACGAGCACCCATAGGCAAAAAAATTTAAATGCATCTGTGATCTTTCTTCTGGCAAAGTATGATTTTTATTAAGATTTTATCACTTTTAGGGGGTATTTCCCCCTTTTTTCAAAAATAAGGTATATTTTCTTAGGCTCGTAACTTTTGAAGGGTAAGACTAAGCGTGATTAAACTTATATATTTAAAATCAGCATAAAAATATGATTCTTTTGACGTATGGTATCTATTGGTATCAAAATTCTCTTTTTAGAGTTTCGGTTACTATTGAGACGAGTTGCTCTTACTATAGTTTGCTACCACAAACTGTTTGATATTCAAATTTTATTCAAAACTTAAATTACAAATTTAAACGTAGGATGGTACTAATGCACGTACGATTATTGATCTACACATTTTAAAAGCAATTAACCAGGGATTTAAGGGACAGGTACCTCAAATTATATCTTGGTTAGGCTTGGGAATGGTTTGGAAAACAATCAGAAATTAAATGAAAAAAGGAGCTTTTCAACTGAAGCAGGGAACATATTTGAAGCCTATTTGAACAGATCATTCTGTATAAGAAGGGGGCTGTCTCCTTCTTAGCTCCTTACTCTTTACTTTGAAGTTTGGCTTTTTTCCAATTTTTCAGAAAAATGTGCAATTGGAAAGATAAGATCTTTCAAAGCACTAAACATACTTTTGTTTAATGAGCAAGGTGTTGAGAAAGGGGCAATTCCCCTTATATACAGTGTAATTTATATTTGTTTTAAGTTTTAAACTTACTCCTAGTTGAAAACCCTATTCTATTTGTTTAACTACACTTCATGAAATTTTCAAGCTTTATGAATGCAGTACTTTTGGTAATGCAGAAAAATCTATCAATATTTCAATGATCTCAGTTTGGATTTTGATGGTTAATCAAACAGTTCATGGTAATAAACTGTAAGTACAGAGCAACCCGGCTCAACAGTAGCTAAAACTCTAGAAAACTGAATTTTGATACCAATTGATTACAAATATATAGGCTTCATTAAGTTTAGTTTTACCCATCAAAAGCTACAAGCTTGAGAAAATTAGTCTGATTCTCTAAAAAAGGGGGAAAGTCCTCCTCGAAGGCATATAATTTTAACGAAAATTATACCATCAGATTCAGCATATCCAAGAACCATACTGTAGAGCTTTCAAGCTCCTATCTACAAAAATGTGGAGTTTTGTAATTTTGCCAGAAGAAAGATCATGGATGCATGTTTATTTGTTTGTTGTTTTTACCCCAGGGGTGATCATTTCCACCCAGTGGGCCTAGACTGTTGAGATAGGGCTCAATCTATTAGTGAGGAAACGTTCTAGTGCCCTTTAGAGTGCCGAAAATAATTGGAGGGCAACTAGGCCCCGTCCCACTCCAACTTTTTCCCAAAATCGTCTGATTAAAATTTTCATATAGCTTTTTTCTTCAGAATAGTTGTAAGGCTCAATAACTGTCTTTAGAGATAAAATGACCCCCTACAGCCCCTGGGGAAAGGTTTTCAAGTTATAAAACTTACCCATTGTTTTATTTATTATTGGGAATATGCATACATTTTTTCTGCTGGGAGGATTTTACACGGAGAGAATTTTCCATGGAGAGGGAAGTTTCAGGGGGTGAACTTTTCCAGGAAAATTTTACACTTGGAGAATTTGCCAAAATTCCTATACAAAATTTCTTTATGTCTTGCTTTTTCTTAACTGATTCAATTTCAGGCATGGAGATGTTAAGGGTAATTATCTGGGGTAAATTTTCGCCAGAATTGAATTGCCCAGAGGATATTTCTGTGGGGAGGGGAGTTTTTCTATCGAGGTGAAGTCAGGTATTAAAAACAATACCTGGCGTTATTAAAAAAAACAATTACAAATTAAATAAAAAAAAACAAGTTTTTTCAATTGAAAGTAAGGAGCAACATTTAAACTTAAAACGAACAGAAATTATTTTGTATATCAGGGTTGCCCCCTCTTAAACCCCTCGTTCTTTACACTAAAGTTTAAATTTTGTGCAAATTCCATAAAAACAACTCCTGAAACACAAGGGTCGTTTAATTAGAACAATAAGTAACTTTTTTTAAATACCGAAAAACTGTAGCGTGAAGAGCGAGACATTGAGGAGGGGGCAACCCCCCTCATATACGTAATAATTTCTGTTAGTTTCAAGTTTTAATGTTGCTCCTTACTTTCAGTAAAAAAAACTTCTTTTTTTTATTTAATGAAGCTTACAACCATTTTTCTTAAGGTAATGAAAAAAGTATGTCAATTAAAGTAGCACATAAAAATCAAAAAAGTAATTAATTAAAAAAATTACACAAAACAACAGCCTTCTTACAAAAACTCCCAGCATTGATATAAACTCCCAGCATTCAGTTCTGTTGAGCAATGCTGAAGCATTGGACGGATATTTTTTAGCAATATTGACAGTTTTGAACTTGGTTATCAAACAAAAAAATATTTAATGCCTTTAGACTCAATTGTTTATAAAACGTAACACATAATCAAAGTAGTTCATTCAAAGTAAAACATTTAAAGTAAGACTAAGAAAATAAAATGAAAATTTTTAATTCACTATTTTTATTTTAATTTTGAATACCAAAAACCAATACAGTTGACACCTTTATACTTATAAAAAATTAAATATTTTTCAAAGCATCAACTACATGAATACAATCACTCCTGGAAAAATAGACAAGTGATAACCAGAGGCAATGTTATACCGTTGCATATAGTACAGGCCATAGGGCTCAAATTTATTTTTTTCCCAGAGGCACTTCATATGGAAGGGATCGTCGTATAAACTTCAAAGGGGGCTCATTCGATTGGAAATCAAGAGTTCTATTGCCCTTTTTAAGGGTCAAAAGTGATTGGAAGGCAACTGACACCCCTTCCACACCCACCATTTCCCAAAACACATACAATCAAAATTTTGAGATATCCATTTTGTTCTACATAGTTGATTTCCAGATAGAAATTATATTTTTGAGGAGGGCACTCCCCCCCCAGCCCTCAGGGCAAGGGTTGTAAGTTATGCCCTGGGGGCATATAAGATTCTCATAGAAAGTTTTGTCATAGAAACTTCAAAAAGGGCTCATTTGATTGGAAATTGAAAGGGCTAGTGCCCTTTTTAATAGCCAAATATGATTAGAGCGCAACTAGCCCCACTTTCACATCCACCATTTACCCACAGACATCCAATCAAAATTTTGAGATAACCATTTTCTTCAACATAGTTGAAAATTCTGGAAATTACGTCTTTGAGGATGACATCCCCCCCCCACCATAGCCCTCAGAGTAAGGGTTGTAAGTTATGCATTGAGGGCATGTAAAGTTTTTATGGAAAGCGTTGACATAGAAACTTCAAAAAGGGCTCATTTGATTGGAAATTTAAATGGCTAGTGCCCTTTTTAATAGTTGAAAGTGACTGGAAGGCAACTAACACCCCTTCCACACACACACCTTTCTCCAAACACATCCAATCAAAATTCTGAGATAGCCATTTTGTTCAACATAGTTAAAACTTCTGGAAATTATATCTTTGAGCAGGAAACTCCCCCCACAGTCTTCAGGGCAATGGTTATAAGTTATGCCCTCGGGTCATATATGGTTCTTATGCAAGGAATACTCATATAAACTTCAGAAAGGGCTCATTTGATTGGAAATTGAAAGTTCTAGTTCACTTTTTAAGCATCAAAAGATATTGGAGCATAACCAACCCCAACCCCCCCCCCCCCCCGCACGCCATTTTTTCCAAAATGCATCCAATAAAAATTTTATTAAAAATAGTTCAAAGATTATATAACAAAACTCCCGTGTTGACACCCCCCCAGGGTCTGGAGGCAGGCGTTGTAAGTTATGCCCTGGTGTAAGTTATACATATATGGTTCTTATGGAAGGGATACTCATATAAACTTCAAAAAAGGGCTCATTTGATTGAAAATTAAAAGTTCTTGTTCAATTTCTAATAGTCAAAAGAGATTGGAGGGTACCTAGCCCCCCCCCCCCCTTCCATGCTCTTTTTTCCTCAAACCCATCTGATAAGAACTTTGAGATAGTTTTTTTAAATAGTTCAATGACCATATAATGAAAACTCTGGGGTCAACACAACCCCCCAGGGCCTGGGGGCAGGCATTGTAAGTAATGCTCTGGGGGCATATATAAATCTTATGGAAAGGATGCTTGTATAAACTTCAGAGAGGGCTCATATGATTGGAAATTGAAAGTTCTTGTTCACTTTTTAAGAGTCAAAAGAGATCAGAGGACAACTAACCCCCCCTCTCCACACCCTATTTTCCTCAAACCCATCCAATGAGAACTTTGAGAGAGCCATTTTTTTCAAAATAGTTCAAAGATTATATAACAAAAACTCCAGGTTCAACACAAACCTTCAGGGCCTGGGGTAGAAGTTGTAGGCTATGCCTGGGGGCATTTACAGCTGTTGTGGGAGGGATGCTCATATAAACTTCAGACTCATTTGATTGGAAATTGAAAGTTCTAGTTCAGTTTTTAACAGTCAAAAGATATCAGAGGGCAGCTATCCCCCCGCGCCCCTTTTCCCCCACATACATCCGATAAAAAATTTTAAAATAGCAATTTTGTCAAAAATAGTTGAAAGTTCAGATAAAAAAACTCCAGTGTCAACACAACCACCCGTCCATGGCCCAGGGGCAGGCATTACAAGTTATGCCCTGGGGGCATATATGGTTCTTATGGAAGGGATGCTTGTATAAACTTCAAAGAGGGCTGATTTGATTGGAAATTGAAAGTTCTAGTTCAATTTTTAAGAGTCAAAAGAGATCAAAGGGTCCCAATCCCCCCCCCCCCCACCAAGTCCTTTTTTCTTCAAACCCATCCAATACAAATTTTGAGATAGCCATTATTTTAAATCAGTTCAGAGGTCAGATAAAAAAAAACTCCAGTGTCAATACAACCCCCCAGGGCCTGGGGGGCAGGCATTGTAAGTTCTAGTTCATTTTCTCAGAGTAAAAAAAGATTGGGGGTGGACTAGCCCCTCCCACCATCCACGCCTTTGGGTTTATCAGATGGATAAACCCATCCAACAAAAATTTGAGGTGACCATTTTATAAAGTTCAAACATCAGATATTAGAAACTCTGGGGTCAACACAACCCCCAGGGACAGGTGCTGTAAATACTCTGGGGGTATATATGGTTCTTATAGAAGGGATGCTTGTATAAACTTCAGAGAGGGTTCATTTGATTCAAAGTAGAAAGTTCTAGTTCACTTTTAAAGAGTCAAAAGAGAACAAAAAGCAATTAGCCCCAACCCCCATGCCCTTTGTCCCCAAACCCATCTGATAAAGATTTTGAGATAGCCATTTTGTTAAAAATAGTTCAAACATCAGATAATAAAAACTCCAAGGTTGACACAAACCAATTTTTTCACTTTGATATTGTTACTTTGATACCAGTTTTGATACTTTGATGAACATTTGATTTTTTTAAGTTTGATTTTGACATGAGGAATTTGTAGACTTGAAACTGTTTGCAATCAAAAACAAACAAAAATTAATTAAAAAAAATTTCTGAAAAATAATTTTTTCAGAGACAAGTATGGGCCTTTTTAAACTTAAGACCTCCATATAAAAATACCTTTTAAAGCTCAAATAAAACACAACCAGAAGTTCATACGGAAGTATACATAAAATCTATAATAAGCGGAACTTCAATAAACAATCATAGCAAATAACATACACCAAGTAATAATATAAATGAATAAATAGATCTTAAAGCGAGTAATGCTTAGGTTGAACATGAAAATCAAGCTTAAAACAAAAAAAATATTTTGCTATTGAAGTATAAATGAAATTTAGAACAAACAGAAATTAAATAAACTATTACAAACATTCAATAGATATTAATGTAAATAAATAAATAAATCTTGAAACAAGTGAAACTTAAATTGAATATTCAAATCAAGCTTGAAACAAACAAAAATCACTACAAACAAGGGTTTTGGTATCGCCTCCTTCTCTCACTATAAAAGTCTAACGCCTATTGCGTCATTTGTGCTTTTCTGAAAACTATATTCGTCTTGAACAGTCTTGGAAAGTATAAACAACATCAAATTGAACATTTGAAACATAATGACATTAATCGTTGAAAGATCCATCAGTTCCAAAATGTATTTCACTATAATTTTATTTTTATTTTCAATGCTGCAAGTATAATAATATTAATTACTGAAAGCTCATCAGTTCAAAATTTTAAAATAATTTTAATGTTTATTGTCAATATTAAGGACAAAAGAAAATATTTGTAATAAAATTGGTTTTCAATAAAGCGCCATTGACACTGTAGGTTTTAGACTTTTTGTAGTGATAGAAGGATGCAATACCCAAAATCTTGTTTGTAGTGATTTTTGTTTGTTTCAAGCTTTATTTGCATATTCAATTTAAGTTTCACCCGTTTTAAGATTTATTTGTCCATTTACATTAATATCTATTGTATGTTTGTTTGCAATGATTGTTTATTTAATTTCTGTGACAGGCAGTCAACAATAGGGCAATACACATTTCTCCATGGTTTTTCCTTATTCTGCCTTTTTTTCTTTTGGTTTCCTTATAATTACTTTATTGTCTCAAATTTCCAGGGGGAAGGCAAGCCCCCCCCCCTGCCAGCCCCCGTGTTCTCCATTGAAGTAAAGACCAAATTTAAAACTTAGCACAAAGAAAAATTGATATGAATGAACAAAAATTGAAAATGTAGAGAAATGAAACTGAACAATTAAGCCAAACATTAAAGGAGGATAAATTGGTACATATAAAATTTATGTTACCATCCCCTTAAACACTAAAAGCATCATTTACTTTTTGTTAGAAACAAAAAATATTACTCAAATTGAAAGTTTTGTTAAGTCAAGCATATAATTTTTTCGTAGCTTTAAAGAAGTTGATTCCAAAGAAAAAATTATTAACAACTATACTGATGTAGGATGTTAACAAATTTAAACCTAAAGGAATTGTGTAATTTGAGATTCTTTCAATGATCATTTTACTTTACAAAGGGTTGTTACTCGGATTTTTTTTTTGGGGGGGGGGGTGCTCAAATATGTTTCAGGGGGGTTACCCCCCGAGGTACAGCCTTGATCCAAATATATCTATGAATCCTCAGCTTCAGAGAGACTATCTGCACTGTTTGAGGCCTTTGTCCCTAGGATTGTACTTACAAAGTAACCTCTCATTAAAATGGCTATTTTGGAATCTTGACACAATGGGTGATGCAAAAAAGGCAGAACATGTGACAGGAACTATTTTTTCTTAAAATTAATTTTCAAGCCTATTCTTGCACACTTTATCTCCAAACTTCAAAATATCATTCACTTTATTAACATATTTATATAGAACAACCATATCATCTGTGTAATTTATTTCAAGGAGAGTTTGTTGTCTTCCCATTTGATACTGACAAATCCCATAATTTCTGTTGTATTCCCTTGCTACCAGAGCCCATCAAACAAATCATAGGCAGTGCGATCGCACTGCCTAAGTAAAGAACAATGTTGACACAATTTTATTTTTTTTTCATACCAGGGCACTGTGTATCAAAGGAGTTGTCATAGAAACTTCGAAAAGGGCTCATTTGATTGGAAACTGGAGCGACTAATGCCATTTTTAATAGCTGACAGTGATTGGAGGGCAACTAGCCCCTCCCACTTCCATCATCCCCCCAAACACATCCAATCAAAATTTTGAGATAGCTATTTTGTTCAGCGTAGTTGATTCCAGATAGAAATATGTTTTGAGGAGGACACTCCCCCACAACCCTCAGGGCAAGGGTTTTAATTTATGCCCTGTGGGCATATAAGAACAATGTTGGCACAATGTATTCCTTATTATTTTTGTCCTTTAGAGCAGGGCACTTTGTATCAAAGAAGTTGTCATAGAAACTTCCAAAAGGGATCATTCAATTGGAAACTGGAGTGGCTTGCGCCCTTTTTAATAGTCAAAGTGATTGGAAGGCAACTAACACCCCTTCCATGCCCACCATTTCCCCAAACACATCCAATCAAAATTTTCAGATAACCATTTTGTTGAGCGTAATTGATTTTCAAATAGAAATTATGTTTTTGAGGAGGACACTCCCCCATGGCCCTCATGGCAAGGGTTGTAAGTTATGCCCAGGGGGCATATAAGTTTTTACAGAAGGCATTGTCGTAGAAACTTAAAAAAGGGCTCATTCGATTGGAAATTTAAAGGGCTAGTGCCCTTTTTAGTAGTCGAAAATTGATTGGAGGGCAACTAGCCCCCCTCTCACGCCCACCTTTTCCCCAAACACCTCTAATCAAAATGTTTTGAGATAGCCATTTTATTCAACACAGTTCCCACAGCCCTCAGGGCAAGGGTTGTAAGTTATGCCCTGGGGGCATATAAGGTTTTTTATAGCATTCGTTGTCATAGAAACTTCAAAAAGGGCTCATTCGATTGGAAATTGAAATGGCTAGTGCCCTTTTTAATAGTCAAAAGCAATTCAAAGGCAACTAAGACCCCTTCCACTCCCCCCATTTCCCCAAACACATCCAATAAAAATTTTGACATAGCCATTTTTTTCACGCAGTTCAAAGTTCAGGAAATTATATCATTGAGCAGGACACCCCACTCACAGTCCTCAGGGCAAGGGTTAAAAGTCATGCCTTGGGGGCGTATAAGTTTTTTATTTAAAGCGTTGTCGTAGAAACTTGAAAAATGGATTAGTCGATTTGAAATTCAAAGGGCTAGCGCCCTTTATAATAGTTGAAAGTGATTTGAGGGCAACTAACCCCCCTCTCAAGCCTACCTTTTCAACAAACACATCACATCAAAATCTTTAGATAGCCATTTTATTCAATGTAGTTGAAAGTATTGGAAGTTAGATCTTTAAGGATGACAACCCCCCCCCCCCCACAGTCCTCAGGACAAGGGTTGTAAGTTATGCCCTGGGGGCATATAAGGTTTTTATTGAAAGCCTTGCTGTAGAAACTTCAAAAGGGCTCATTCAATTGGAAATTGAAAGGGCTAGTGCCTTTTTTAATAGTTGTAAGTGATTGGAGAGCAACTAACATCCCTCTCATGCCCACCATTTTCCCAAACACATCCAATCAAAATTGTGAGATATCCATTTTGTTCAACATAGTTGAAAGTTCTTGAAACTAGGTCTTATTGGATGAAAACCCCCTCGGAGCCCTCAGCTAAAGGGTTGTAAGTTGTGCTCTGGGGGCATATAAGGTTTATATAGAAAGTTGTTATAGAAATTTCAAAAAGGGCTCATTTGATTGGAAATTGAAATTGCCCTTTTTAATAGTCGAAAGTGAGTGGAGAGCAGTTAACCCCCTTCTTACACCCACCATTTCCCGAAAAACATTCAATCAAAGTTTAGAGATAGCGATTTTGTTCAACACAGTAGAAAGTTTTGGAAATTATGGCTTTAAGGATGACAAACCCCCCAGAGCCCCAAGGGCAAAGGTTGTACGTTCTGCCCTGGAGGCATATAAGGTTTTTATAGATAAATGTGCTATAAAACTTCAAAAGGGTTTCATTCAATTGGAAATTGAGAGGGCTAGTGCCCTTTTTAATAGTCAAAAGTCATTGAAGGATAGCTAACACCGCTCTCACGCACACCCTTCCTCGAAACCTATCAAATCAAAAATTTCATATAGCCATTTTGTTCAACATAGTAGAAAGTCCTGGAAATTAGGTCTTTGAGAATGACACCCCCCCCCCAGCACTAAGGGCAAGGCTGTAAGTTATGCCCTGGGGGCATATAAGATTTTTATTGAGTAATGTTGTAGAAACTTCAAAAGGGTTCATTTGATTGGAAATTGAAAGGGCTAGTGCCATTTTTAATAGTTGAAAGTGGTTGGAGAGTGACAACTGCCCCTCTCACATCCACCATTTCCCCAAACACATCCAATCAAAACTTTGTGATAGCAATTTTGTTTAACATAGTTGAACGTTCTGGATATTAGGTCTTAGAGGAAGACAACCACCATAACAGCCCTTAGGGCAAGGTTTGTAATTTATGACCAGGGGGCACATAAGGTGTTTATAGAAAGTGTTGTTGTTTCTAAAAGGGCTCATTCGATTGGAAATCAAAAGGCCTAGTGCCCTTTTTCATAGTTGAAAGTGATTGGACAGCTTGACATTTTTATAGTAAAGATTGATGTGGGTATAATGTATTATTTTTTTGTTATTGTTGTTGTTTAGGCCAGGGCACTTTGTATCAAAGGAGTTGTCACAGGAACTTCAAAAAGGGCTCATTTGATTGAAAATAGAAAGGGCTGATACCCTTTTTAATAGTCAAAAGTGATTGGAGGGCAATTAATCCCCCTCCCATTTGTCCATTATATTTAAAAACTAAATGTTGCCTTAAGATTAAACCAAAATGCACTGTGTTAATGCTAGTTCCCAATAAGACATATCAGCAGTATCTCAAGAACAACTGAGGGTAGTATGTTCAAACTTTCGGGGCTACTTCTGCTCTTAAAATTTAACCAAATCAAAATAGCATAAGTGTATCCAAGCTATCAAAGAAAGTAAACAGATTTTTCTGCAAATGGTACGAAGTGTTCTATTTCAGATGATCTAGAGGAGCTGTGAAACTAAATTATGAGCTAATGTTGGGATCCAGATTTTTAAAAGAGAATGTGTTTTTAAGAATTGCTAAAAACGCTTCTCCACTATACAAATAGCAGGCCAAACTATAAAGTCTTAAAAACACAAAAAGATTTAAAGTATTATTTTCTTTTTCCCTGAAAAGACTATGTCAATATAAAACAAACAGAAATTAATTAAAAATATTTTTTCCACAAAACAAGTTTTTCAAAGAAAAGTAAAGAACTCTACTAAACAAAAAATGAGCAAAAAAAAATCAAATAATCTACCAAGCATAAAACTACCACAAATCAGCATCAATAAATAAATGAAATCCAAAACAAACAGAAATTACAATAAATAACCAAGTCAAACTCAAAACGAGCAGAAATTAACATAAGTGGCCTCAAAACCCCTATGCCTTCCCAAGGCCAGAACAAAATTTGCACTTTACTGAAAAAAAATACAAATGAATTTGCATTGTCAGTTTAATATACATATACTGATATTAAGTAATCAAAACCTTAATATTATTTGATTTATTAAAGTTATAAAAGTAAAAACATTTATATTTTTTCAGTAAAGTGCAAATTTTGTTCTGGCCTTGGGAAGGCATAGGGGTTTTGAGCCTAACTTATGTTAATTTCCTGCTCGTTTTGAGTTTGACTTGGCTGTTTATTGTAATCTCTGTTCATTTTGGGCTTCATTTATTTATTGATGCTGATTTGTGGTAGTTCCACACTTGTTAGATTTTTTATTTTATTTTTCCTCATTTTTTGTTTAATGGAATTCTTTACTTTTCTTTGAAAAATTATTTTGTGGAATTTTTTTTTAATCAATCCATATAAATGGTGACAAGACATAAACCACCTGAATTGTAGAGTCTAATAAGTGTCACCATGCTAAGCAATTTGCATTCTAGCAAAATCAAGCTAAAACCTCCTCAATTACTTCACTTATTCTTATCACCTTACTGATAAAGTGATTTAAGTTTTAAATAAATCAGTATTCTATCCATAAAATCATAATAATATTTTTAAAATGTTATTACCATGAAGCATCATTATTTTCCAATCCTTACTGCTTGAGAAGTGGTCAGTCAGTTGGGTATCTATAACAATCTGTAGGTAATTTCTCTGAAAAATATCTAGCAGAACCTTCTTTGTCTTTTGGAACACACACACTTCAGAATTATACTTGACTATTGTCATCACTGTACAAGGCTATACCCAAGATCTTTTGTTGGGGGGAGGAAGGTACTCAAAGATTTTTTTCAGGGGGATTTTACACACAAAAAAAACTCAAAAATACATACAAAATTTGAATATATCCATTTTTGTTATGTTTTTACAAGCCAGACACACATTTCATAGGGGGGTAAAACCCCCTACCCTCCCCCCTGGCTTCTAATATTTTCATTTTGGTCCACCAACTTATCTTACTATTCTTCTAAACTTTTTTCAACTGTGAAAAAAAAAACCTGGGCCTTGTCTATTCTACTTTTAACATCTTCACTGATAATACTAACTAGGTAAGTGAAGCTATCTACTTAATAAATCTTCTTGTTTTTCAACATCAGCTCTTCACCTTTACTTATTCTTGTCTTAGCAACTTAGTCTTTTTAACATTAATTTTCTAACCTATTCTTGCCTCCTGAACTCTCAAAACCTCTGAAGCCTGTTGAGAAGGAAACATGTTAAGAAAACAATTCTTAATTTAACCTATGTAGATAAACATTCATAAAATCACTTTAGTTTTCTTTAGACACCCCTCTCCCCTCACAGTGTGTGAATATACTGTCCAAATTGTACATTTCATAGCCTAATATTTTTCTATTTCTTGATTTTGTAAAAATTTATTCAATTTTGGGTATTAAATTGAAATTAAAGACAACAAACAAGATATTTTAAAATTGCTAATTTTATGCATAGGTTATTTGCAATGGTCTGACATGTGTTTTTGGCAATGCAACCTTAGATCTTTTCTAATTATCAAATACACTCTTATGCTATGAAGAAAAAACTATATTAATAATTGATAAAAACTGATTCAAAAACAGACAAAATAAGAAAAAACAAGGAAATATGATTCACTAAAAACTATAATTTTTTTAGGTTAGCTGGTTTCTTTGCATAGCCTAGGACCATATGAGACCATGGTAAATTTTTACCAAATCATATTATGGAGTTAGGAATAATGTGAATACACAATTCAATGCATTTTTTTAAGCTGATTACAAATATAATAATCATTTCTATCATAAATGAATTTCCGCGCCCCCCCCCCCCTTATATATGCCGATTCAGGGTTAGGTTAGGTTGTAGAAATATACACCCTGAATTGGCATATTATGAGGGGGGGGGGGCTGAAATTCATTTCTGACAGAAATTACTATATTCGTAATCAGCATAAAAAAAGACGGTAAAATTCTACTTTAGCTACTTTTGGCTATCTTGGAAAGGAGTTTGGTTAGGAAAATGAAATTTTCAGGGATAAATTTACAGGCTAAAGTATGTCCCAGGATGGTATTTTGAAGTACCTACCTCCACTCCTTCTCCCTCTAGAGGGTCCTGACCTTTGATGACCTTTAAGAATCTGTGTGCTATAAAAGTGAAACCTTGCAAAATAGATCTTCTGCTTAAAATGAAGTCCAACAAAATTGTTTTCAGCTTCAAAACTTTGCTCAATCCTGATTTATAAAGTTTTAAAGATATGCAAATACATTTCCGGAATTTTTAAAATTAACATTGATACGGCTTAAACTACTACTCAAATAACAGGAATTGCATTTTCAGAACTAAAGCTAGAGAAAAAGAGTCTTATAACAGAAAATTAAGGTAAAATTTGGTTTTGTCAAAATTTCAATAGGTATAGACCTGTCATGTAGGCAAATTTCAGGATCCTCTAGAGGGAGAAGGGGAGGAGATAAGTACTTCAAAATACCTTCCCAGGACGTATTTTAGCCTGTAGACCCATCCCTGAAAGTTTCATTTTCCTAACCTCACCCCTTTCCAAGATAGGTAAAAGTAACTAAAGTAGAATTTTACCAAAAAGGCATTGAGTGGTATATTCACTTTATGTGTAAGTCAATAATATGATTTGGTAAAACTTTACCAAACCAACTTACAAAAAAAATAAAAAAATCAGGAATTTTTAGTCAGTAAACTCTCACCTCAACAATTAGCGATTCAGAAATCGATAAGATCTTGGTTTTTGGCACTATTTGTAAGCAAAAAATCAAGGCAGAATGATGAAAGATAGAAGAAGTAGCCTAGCCTAGGCAGTCTAGCTGAACATCTTAGCAGTAAAAACAGACCTATTTAAGAAATAAAATATAACCTTAGAATGATAAAGTCTTGGAATCATTTGTAACGTTTTGGTTTGGCCTCTTAAAAAGTGGTTAAACATATTCATAGACATTTTCACAAAGTGCAATTAAAATTATGTAACGTGTGATTTATTTCTTCTATTGGATATTGCGCCATAGTAGTCAAATGCTGGCGTTTTGAGTGAGCAGAAATCGAGGCCCCCAAAAAGAATTTGCTCGAAAAGAGTGAGGTCAAAAACACACGACGAGGTTGCAAGACGTACGATGACTGTTATAACTCTCACTGTTCCGAGAACTCTCGTGTTATTAAGGAATTATCGTTCAACATTCTGTGGCTATTAAGATATTGCCCTTAACTTTTTTTCAAATGTACTAAAATGAAAAATAAAGAGCTCCCTACTGTCATGAAATTTTAAATATGAACTAGATAATACATGTCAATATCTTTAAAGTTAAAAGGTAACACTCTGCTGGAAATTTGCACAAGTTAAATTTTATCAGTCGTGCTTTTAACTTAACAGCAGACAGGACTACTTTTGACTTTATTGTTGTCAAATCAACTACTGTAGTTCAGGCTCTGAACGCAATCCAAGGCTCATGCCTTAGTTACTTTTTGACGACCTGTAACAAAAATTCCAAAGGAAGTAACATTTATTTTCTTACGCAACACCTGGAACGAAGCGTTAGTAGTTCAAAATAACTTCCTCTTTCTTTACAGGATTCCCTCCTTCTTTCCTTCTCAAGTAAATTTCTTTCCAATTTGCATGTACCCCGAATAGCATTATGTGCATATTCCAGGAACGTGGTTTGCCACTTGTACGACGAATGTACTGCTTGATGTACTTTAGGTACTATACTTTTTGGTCTTCAGTCTGTTTCTGACTTTGTATTCTCATGTTGTTGAGCCTGGAAAATTTGTTGTTCGGTAGTTGCACTTAAGTCCGTCAAAGCACACAAATCAAGCATTAAGTCAAACAGTTCTTCAAACACTGGTTCTTTTTTCACAAAATTTGTAGACGACCAATAACATATGGATCCTCTACAGCTTTTCCTTCTACCATCATGATAATATTTTTTTCTGAAAGCGTAGACTACTATTTTCAGTTGAACTGCGCATTTTATTACTTTCCACCTCAGTATTCTCTAAAAATTTCAGAGAATTTTGAAACAGAGGCACAAGGGTGTACACATCACATTTAAGGCAAAACTTGGGCACCAGTACTTATGATTTTTCAACATCGGGTTCTTGTGGTCTGTCTAACTGCTCACTTGTTAGCACAACTATACCTTGTTAGCTTGCCCATTGTTTTATAGACTTTTCATGTCATCAAGTGAATTTGGCGTCAACTGTGTAAAATTAAGCGCAAGAAATAAGCATGGGCTAACAGAATTTTGAACGGATCTCGTACATGAGCTATTTTCCTTGTTTTAATAAAGATTTCGAAACTGACAGGTATATCTGCCGTAAACTCTCCAAAAACCTGTATATCCTATGGAAACACTTTGTTCAGAAACATTCTTACTGTATGGCCGCACAGAAAGACAAGAATTTTTGAAGCCTAAACTTTTCCTGCTTGATCTCCAGCTGAATCTCCTTCCCCATAAAATAAAAAGGAGGAGGGGTTTACGATGCTTTGATGTTTTTCAACATTTGATTTTAGTGAAAACCATTGCCTACTTGCGATCTGCACCAAAGTATGCTTTTCCACATAAAAATCATCATATGCTTTTAGCTCATTCAGCCTCTTTAGAAATGTTTACCACATATCTAACTACATCACGTATAAGGATACCAGATCCTTCTAGAAACTATATAGCTATATATAAGCGTTGCGTGATATTAGATATCGATATATCGGACCAAATGCCGATATCGAAACCTAAATATCGATACCGAAAACAATATTATTTCCGCTTTTTCTGGTATCTACCGGTGAACGTCCAGCAAAGAAAGACCCAACAGAGAAAATTGTTTCGCAAATGGCTGAGAGAAAAAACAATATTCAATCCACTAACTCATATATGCTGATACACAGCATGTACAGCTGTATTGATAAGTTGGCATAGCCTGTTCTGAAACTACGTTTGGTGAGGATGGACTCTCAAATGTTGCTGAGAACCTCCGAAAGGCTTGGCTAGATAAAATATCTTCCAAGCTTATTCGTTTTGCTCCGGTCACATTTGTCACGATTGCCACATACCTCAATCTGCTTTTCTAGAAATTGTGTATTACCTCGAGCAATCTGCTCCAAATTGAGAGTAAAATAACAGGAGGTATGGACTGAGCCTTACTGGAATCTGTATCAACAGATGCAGGTGCCGATTCAAGTCCCTGTGATTCAGCCATTACAGAATCAAGCCATTTTAGGCGGATCATATGACGGAATTCAGCTGTCAATACAAGGCAAGCTTCGTCAGCAGCCGCATCTACCACGGCTTTCCCGATTTTCAGCAAGGAGTCTCTAGTTCCAAGAAAACGAATCCAAGAACAGCCGACTGAAGATATATAAAATTTGTTAAGTTTCATGTACCCATGAAAAGCTACAAGCCTAAAAAAAATTTGAATAAAATTCTTTTATACAGGGTGGGACCGCCACTAAAAATTCAAAGCATCTTAACAAAAACCGCACCATCAGATTCAGCATATCAGAAAATCATACTGTAAGGGTTTCTAGCTTTCGTCTGCAAAAATATGAAATTTTTGCCAGAAGAAAGATCGCGGATGCGTATTTATTAGTTCTATTTTTTTGATAGGGTGACCGTATCAAACCAATGGTCATGTAAGATCGGAAAAGGGCTTGCTCGAAAGGAAATAACAGTTATAGATCTCTACTTTGTGATCAAAATTATCGATTTTGATCAGCGTAGTTGAAAGGTCAAATAATCATGCGTCTGGGGACGACACGAACCTGCAAGTCCCTGGGGAAAGTGTTGTAAGTCTTGAAATTTTTTTTGTGCTTACATATAGTATTTATTATTGGGAAGTAAAAAGGTATTTTTTGGGGAGGGTGATTTTCTGTGGGAAAAAGTTTGTGCGGGAAGGGGAGATTTTCCAACGGGAGACTTTGCCGTAGGGAGGGAAGTTTCCGGGGATGAACTTTCAAAGAGAAACGATACTCGGGGGAATTTACCGGAATTCTTATACGAAGTTCATTTTATTTTGTCTACTTTCTTTTGCCAATTCAACATTTGAAGATATTCCGGGGAAATAGCCCAGGTAAATTTTCAAAGGAGTTCAAGTTGTCAGGCAAATATTGCCGTGATGGGGAGGGGGGATTTTCCACAGGAGAGATTCTCCATGGGGCAATCACGCGGGAGAAACCTTTCGTTGAGACATTGGGATGGTAGAACTTCCAGGTAAAATTTTCCACGGAGGGAGGATTTCCGGCATTTGAAAAACGATTAGAAATTGAAAGAAAAACGAGTCTCTTTTTTTTTCAAGCAAAAGTAGGCTATAAATAATTTTCCTGGCGAAATTGTCTGCGACAAGTTTTTTTTTTATGGGGAATTTTTAGTAGGGATAAATATGCCTGGGAGAAGGAGGATCTTACGCAGTAGAAACTTTCCAAGGAGAAATTTTCTTGGGGGAGATTGCCCATGGAGAGAAAAGGTGTATTTTCTGGCGTTATTTGAAAAATAATCCGAAAAAAAAATTTCAACCAAAAGTAATGAGCAGCATTAAAAAAACATAAATTATCCCGTATATGAGGGTGGGCCCCCCCCCCCCCCTCAGTATCTCACTCTTTGCACTAATTTTAATTTTTTGTCCCGATTATTTAAAAACTAACTCATGAAACACAAGAGCCGTTTAATTAGAGTCAGGAGATTTTTGAAATACAAAAAGAAACTTTGGCGTGAAAAGCAAGGTATTGAGGAGGGGTTTTCCCCTTATATATGGGAATATTTATGCTCTTTTAAGTTGAAATTTTTTTCTTTTTTATTTAATCACTGAAAGGCTGGACCAATTCTCAGGGGAAAATATTGACATATTGCTCATTTGAATAGCCAAAGTAGCCAGTAGCTTATTTTTACGTATTTATCCTGAGCCCGAGTAATTCCAAATCAGGGTTTTTGTTGTGTTCATTCATGTAATGGAAGTCTTTATTTTGGAATTCTTTGTCATGGAACTCTTTAAGTCAAAATTTGGATAAAAAAGGTGAAAAATAGACTTTAATTGCAAATTTCGTTAGTGAATTTGGCCAACACCCTAAAGTTAATCTTAGCAAAAACCTTATGAGAAATATGGAAATCGGTTATCGAAAGTAGAAATATCGATATATCGTTTAATCAAAATATCCCCCAACACTACTATATATTACATAACAAGATCGAAAGAATGGGCAGTACACCCTAGAACAGATATATCTGGCACATGCTCTTTCAACCGCTTGTCAAGATATTTTTGCTGTATGGAATAAGTTCTTTTTCCCTCTTCTTCTTTTTTTCTTCAAGCCCCCTCGGAGGTAGATGAAATTCATAGACCTTTCAACTGGAAACATTATACTATCTATGGGAGTTTGAATATCTCTTGAAAAGACAGCTACTGTAGAAACTGTACTTTGGTTATTATACCAAACTTTGGTACTTTGGTTTGAAAATAGCCCAGGTAAATTTTCAAAGGAGTTGAAGTTGTCAGGCAAATATTGCCGTGATGGGGAGGGGGGATTTTCCACAGGAGAGATTCTCCATGGGGCAATCACGCGGGAGAAACCTTTCGTTGAGACATTGGGATGGTAGAACTTCCAGGTAAAATTTTCCACGGAGGGAGGATTTCCGGCATTTGAAAAACGATTAGAAATTGAAAGAAAAACGAGTCTCTTTTTTTTCAAGTAAAAGTAGGCTATAAATAATTTTCCTGGCGAAATTGTCTGCGACAAGTTTTTTTTATGGGGAATTTTTAGCAGGGATAAATATGCCTGGGGGAAGGAGGATCTTACGCGGAAAAACTTTCCAAGGAGAAATTTTCTTGGGGGAGATTGCCCATGGAGAGAAAAGGTGTATTTTCTGGCGTTATTTGAAAAATAATCCGAAAAAAAAATTTCAACCAAAAGTAATGAGCAGCATTAAAAAAACATAAATTATCCCGTATATGAGGGTGGACCCCCCCCCCCCCTCAGTATCTCACTCTTTGCACTAATTTTAACTTTTTGTCCCGATTATTTAAAAACTAACTCATGAAACACAAGAGCCGTTTAATTAGAGTCAGGAGATTTTTGAAATACAAAAAGAAACTTTGGCGTGAAAAGCGAGGTATTGAGGAGGGGTTTTCCCCTTATATATGGGAATATTTATGCTCTTTTAAGTTGAAAAAATGTTTTCTTTTTATTTAATCACTGAAAGGCTGGACCAATTCTCAGGGGAAAATATTGACATATTGCTGATTTGAATAGCCAAAATAGCCAGTAGCTTATTTTTACGTATTTATCCTGAGCCCGAGTAATTCCAAATCAGGGTTTTTGTAGTGTTCATTCATGTAATGGAAGTCTTTATTTTGGAATTCTTTGTCATGGAAGTCTTTAAGTCAAAATTTGCATAAAAAAGGTGAAAAATAGACTTTAATTGCAAATTTCGTTAGTGAATTTGGCCAACACCCTAAAGTTAATCTGAGCAAAAACCTTATCAGAAATATCGAAATCGGTTATCGAAAGTAAAAATATCGATATATCGTTTAATCAAAATATCCCCCAACACTACTATATATTACATAACAAGATCGAAAGAATGGGCAGCACAGCCTAGTGTAGCGATAAAAGGTTTATTGTTTGTGGCGATAGAAATTTCTCCGATAGCGCCGCTTATAGCGATGGAGATTGTGTCAACTAGGCTAGCGCCGCTCTCAATTAATGAGAGAAAATTGAATATGTAGACATACAAATGTGGCTTCTTCTTTCTTGAGCTATCTGGAGATCAGATTCCTTTGGGAGCATTTACCTTGGAGACTTACGAACTAGTTACCTATTATTGGACTAGACGCAGACATATAAATGAAATAAACACAGATAAGAAAGACAATAGATTTATTGAACTTACATGCTTAGTTGTACAGCAATGGGTCACTTCAATGACAATAACAGTGACCAAAATAATTTCGTGCTAATCGTTTCAGGTCTGACTTCATATTAAAATTAAAAAACACATTTACCCCACTCCCAAACGCAGTTCTTTCGTCCTGCGCTATAAGGATTGCTCGCCATTGGACCAAGAGGGCCAAGGATGTAAATCTTTCGTCCAATGAATTCTTTGAGATTTTTCAGATGATTCAGGGGTTCACACGTTTTTTTTGCAGTTTCAACTTCCCTATAAATATTATGCGTAAAATTTTTCTTGCTGCTAAATATGTTAGCTAGATTCGAATGACTACGTCGTTGTTTGATTGAAGATAGAAAACAGTTTCTCTTTATGCTGATTAAGAATTTAGACTCTTGGAAGCGGTATTTGAACTCAATTAGGTTTAATCTCTGCCCGAATCATCTTTAGAAGGAAAGAATCTTATATTTTAAATATATGGTATTCTACTGCTGGTGCACTAGAACAGATATATCTGGCACATGCTCTTTCAACCGCTTGTCAAGATATTTTTGCTGTATGGAATAAGTACTTTTTCCCTCTTCTTCTTTTTATTCTTCAAGCCCCCTCGGAGGTAGATGAAATTCATAGACCTTTCAATTGTAAACATTATACTATCTATAGGAGTTTGAATATCTCTTGAAAGGACAGCTACTATAGAAACTGTACTTTGGTTTTAGCTTAGTGAAATGTATCCAGTGCATACCAATTAACAAATGAATCTATAGCCAATACCAGGCACTGGCTTACAGCAGGGTCTTTAGACCCTCCTAAATTCTCTAAGAAATGTTTAATTTCTTCGCATTGACTTAATAAAAACTTTGTTAATACTAATCTGTCGGTATGTTGTTTTTTAGATTCAAATGTGGCTAAGGCGGTTTTTCTATGATACTGTGGACCCATCCAAAACAAATTCTTGGGTATGTGCGTGGCTTATGCATTAAGTTTTGTTTTAGAATTCCATTAGTTTGAGAGTAATAAGATAGATAATCAAAAAGTTGGGTTTTGGTTGTTGCTTATGCACCACCTTCCTGTATAGGGTGGCATACTCACTTTTCCATCCCAAAAAGAATGGTTGCTTGTACATCAATGTAGGCTGCTAAGACAAATGCACCAAACTGCTTCAGATTTCTTTTACTCAATTTGATTTTTCACTTGATACTAGATCTTCTTCTTTAATGGAAAAACTGGGAAAAGTATTGGACGGCTTGGGCAAAATAATTGTCACAAAGAAAAGTACCGGTTAGAAACTGAACAAATTCCATTTTTAGATTAAAGTAATTTAGTTGATGTCTATTATTTGATAAGAATTTTTTTCATCATTCGTAAAGAGTGATTTTATCTAAACACTGGCAAATAAAAATGGTTTCTCCTGCCACTCGAGTTAAAGAGTGAAACAAGGTAAAATTTACGAAAAAAAAGAAAAAACAATAGTTGGCAAACCTGACCAGCATTCATAAGCACTGCAGTGTAGTATATAAAAAAGCTCATGGAGGCCACAGGCTGTCTCCATAGACTGACAAACCAGATTCCTAAGACCAAATTCAGAAATATCAGCCCCACTTTGAAGTTTATTAAAACGGTAAATAAAACTGGATTGTTGACCCACAAACTATAGAACACAAACAATGAGGATTTAGCATCAATAAAGAGGCGGATCCAAACTAAATGTTAGATTTTCTGATGAGGAAGAAAAGCGTGATAT
The DNA here is from genome assembly GCF_049724085.1 of Artemia sp. Qi Xiang Cuo. NCBI lineage: Eukaryota > Metazoa > Arthropoda > Branchiopoda > Anostraca > Artemiidae > Artemia > Artemia sp. Qi Xiang Cuo. The sequence goes on from NC_142795.1 coordinate 43,739,787, forward strand.
AAAAATTTCTGTCTATAAAGCTTATGTCTAAAAATTATATACTTTCATGAAATATGAGCAGATTAATGCACTTGAAAAGCATGAAATTTATTTTAGCAGTCTCTAAATGTATGGTGAATTCATGTAAAGGTGGATTTGTCCCCATCTTGCGGTAAATTTTGAAACTACAGTACAATCTGTTTTTCAAGTATATTGAGCACAATAATTATTTAAGGAAAAAAAGAGCATATTTTACAAAGCAACGAATTCAAAAGTAAAAAAAATTTCACTGCTTGGCCCAAAAGTTTCGTATTTAAGGGCCTTCTAGAATCGAGTTCCCTCCCCACAAACGGCATCAAATCTTGGTACTTAGGCTGTTTTAAGTGCAAAGCATACCATTAAGACTGTTTCTGAGGCAGTATAGGCAAATTAGCTAGGAAGCTATTTCTCAATATGGAGAAGTATCCAAATAAAGACGTTTCAGTTGGCACACTAACTGTAATATTTTCAATGCTGCTTCACTGGTATTCCGATGAAACTTTTAATACAGCAAGAAAAAATTGTGCTCGTTAGAGCCGATTTCAAACGTGTACTAGCTTACTAGAAACCAAGTAATATTTCTATTTGTTACAAAAGGAGGCAGATCAGGACCTCCCGAATATATTGCACCAAGCAGCTTCAAGTGGTAGATCTTAATTTTGGTACTGTGCACTTGTTCCCCCTCGGAACTCCCTCTTTTCTTTGTGAATGTCCTCTTTCCTTTGTTTTGCCGGCTGACTATTTAAATTCAATAACTAAGAATAAAATTAAAAGGGTAATAAGATGAGTAAAGAAATAAAAAGTAACGATATAAACCATCAAAATCTAAACCTATGGAAGTCTCATTCTCAGTCGGAAAATTGAGAAATCTTAGGCCTACATTACAACCAAAGTTTTTGAATAATTAAAAACATTAATAATTGCATAACTTTGCGCCGCTAATTTATGGCATTATTATTTAAATCTAATAAATTAAAGGAATGAAATCAATAAGATGATAAGATACTCAAAAGAATATGAAAAGACTGATATGACAACCATTGAAAGCTTCACCTGTCGAAATCTTGTTCTCAGCTGGTAAATACAACGATTTTACCAACTCAACTTCTAAAAAGAATATAATAAATAAGATGACATTAATGAAAATAGATCATAATACTGGCTGAATATCTACTATGATAATGTTATCTACAACAACGTTGATAAGAGGTTTAGCCAGCAGGGAACAAGGGGTAACTCCATGAAAACGATAGTAACTATTTGTCAGTAGCAACTGGCGGGAAACAAGCGAATGTAATATCAGAAGCTAGTTCAAAAATTGATTTTTAGTGCAAAAGAGCTAATTAACTTGATTAGAAATTGGATATTAGAAAGGATAAGTTAGAGAATAAATAAAACATTACGTTTATGGACAAATTAAGCACAGATAAAGTGCCGAAAAGTGATGTGAATTTTCTTATATTTTTGAATACTTTCCATTCAATGTTTTTTTTTTTTCCGAATTTCTTTTTACCAGAATATATCCCTGCCCCGCAATGAATTCATGCTCAAGTGGCCTTCAGCTCTGTCTGGTACTAAGATGATACCATTTGACAAACAACAGTAACAAACCAGAAAAAGTGCAGTAATGAGAGTTTTATAGACATATCCTTTAGTAACGGATTAGGCACACGCCTACACAGGGGACTAGATATTTTCCATGCTCTGAGAGCAAAGGGAGACTCTCATGCTTTGCATGCATGCTGCTTCCTTCGAAACCAAAAACATGAAAAGACCGAAGACGGCTGAGTTAGAAGAAGACTGTGTCATCGAAATAAGACTGTGTCATCAATACCAAAATGAATGAATATTTTCAAAGACCATCCTTTATTCTGTAGCCGACTCATTGGATGACTGGGAATCGTTCTATGTTAATAAACTCTGCGGTGTCCTCGCAATCATAGTCATGACTGTCCTGGCTGATGCAATCCACAACAACTCCTTTTTATGATACAAACATACCAAAGTTTATCAGGCAAAATTGGGCCGATTCATAAAATTACTGGAAATCGCTCTGTGTTAACGAACTCAATTGTGTCCTCAAATTGACAAGAGTGCTGGCCTGGATGATGCAACCACAACAATTCCTCCTTTCTGGACCCAGAGTTTATTGGGGGTAAATGATAATTCCTATGAAAGACTTTCCAGAGCAATAAAACTGTTTCCGTGAAAAGCAGTAGAACCTTGGAAATTATAGATCCAAATTATAATCATAGATTACTTGACACCCAAGTTCTGTAGAAATGAACAAATGGCACAATTAGTTAAAGTCAGCCAATGTTCGACAAAATTCAAGGGTTTACTATATAATACGATTAAATTGACAAAAACTGTTCAACACTGTTAAAAGCCCCCGTAACAGATAAAAAAAATAGTTGTATAAATGCTTCTTATGGTAAAACATTACAAGACGTAATACTTCTCCACGTTACTGCGTACAAAAGAAATGGGTATTATGTTGGTCATCCAAAAAATGAAAGTAGTCGATAAGATGACCACTAAGTCGG